>NW_012289178.1:0-8826 GCF_000151885.1 Dipodomys ordii | reverse complement strand
CCGGGGGACACAGCGTGGGACAAAGTGGGACACAGTAGCACACAGCGTGGGAAAAAGCGGGAGACAGCGGAGGACACAGCGAGGACACAGCTGGACACAGCGGGGACACAGAGGGGACTCAGCAGGGGACATAGAGGGGAAAAAGCGGGACACCACGGGACACAGTAGGACACAGCGGGACACAGCGGGGACACTGCGGGACACAGCCGGGGGACACAGCGGTGTACAGCGGGGGAAAGAGAAGGGACACAACGGGACACAGAGGGGACACAGCTGGACACAGAAGGGTACACAGCGGGGCACAGCGGACACACAACAGGGACAGAGCTGGACACAGAGGGACACAGAGGGGACAGAGCGTGACACAGCGGGACACAGTGGGACACAGCGGGGACACTGCGGGAACATAGTGGGACACAGCGGCGACACAGATGGGACTCAGCGGGACAAAGCGGGGGACACAGCGGGACACAGCTAGGGACACAGTGGGACACAGCGGGGACAAAGCTTGAGACACAGCGGGGTACAGAGCGGGAGACAGCGGGGGACACAGCGAGGACACAGCGGGACACAGCGCTGACACTGCGGGGGACACAGCGGGGGACACAGCCGGACACAGCCGGACACAGCGGGGGACACAGGGGGGACACAGCGGGACCCAGCGCGGGACACAGCGAGGACACATTGGGAAACAGCGGGGACACAGCGGGACTCAGCGGGGGACACAGCAGTACACAGCGGGACACAGCGGGACACAGCGGGGCACACAGAGGGGTAAACAGCGGGACACAGGGCGGAACACAGCGAGGATACAGCGGGACCAAGTGGGACACAGCGTCGATACAGCGGGGACACAGCGGGACACAGCGGGGTACACAGCTGGGTACACAACGGGACACAGCGGGGGACACAGTGAGGACACAGCAGAACACAGCGTGGGAAACAGCGGGACACAGCGAGACACAGCGGAACACAGTGGGGACACAGCAGTAGACACAGCGGGACATAGCGAGGACACAGCGGGGACACAGCGGGGACACAGCGGCACCCAGCAGGACACAGCGGGGCACACAGCGGGACACAGCGGGACACATCGTGGGACCAAGCAGGAGATGGCAGGGGACACAGCGAGGACACAGCAGGACACAGTGGCGACACATATAGGATTCAGCGGGGGACACAGTGGGGGACAGAGCGGGACACAGCGGGACCCAGCGGGGACAAAGCGTGAGACACAGCAGTGGACAGAGCAGGAGACAGAGGCGGACACAGCGAGGACACAGCGGGACACAGCGGGGACACAGAGGTGGCTCAGGGAGGCCACAGCGGGGGACAAAGCGGGACACCACGGAACACAGCGGGACACAGCGTGAAACAGCGGTGAACCTGTGGGGACACAGCGGGACACAGCGGGGAACACAGCGGGACACAGCGGGGACACAGCGGGGACACTGCGGGACCCAGCAGGACACAGCGGGACACAGCAGGACACAGGGGGGGACACAGCGGGACACAGCGGGGGACACAGCGGGACACAGCGGGGACACAGAGGGGACTCAGCAGGGGACATAGCGGGGGACAAATCGGGACACCACAGGACACAGTGGGACACAGCGGGACACAGCGGGGACACTGCGGGGACACAGCGGGACAAAGCGGGGGACCCAGCGGGACAAAGCGGGGGACAAAGGGAGGACACAGCGGAACACAGCATGGGACAAAGCGAGGTCACCGCGGGAAGCAGCGAGACACAGCGGGACCCAGCGGGGACCCAGCAGTGGACACAGCAGGACACAGCGGGGGACAAAGTGGGACACCACGGAACACAGCAGGACCCAGCGTGAAACAGCGGTGAACCTGCGGGGACACAGCGGTACACAGCGGGGGACACAGCGGGACCCAGCGGGACACAGCGGTGGACACAGCCGGACACAGCAGGGACACAGCGGGGACACAGCGGGACCCAGCAGGACACAGCGGGGGACACAGCGGGACACAGCGGGACACAGCGGGGGACACAGACGGACACAGCAGGGACACAGTAGGACACAGCGTGGGACAAAGCGGGAGAAGCGGAGGACACAGCGAGGACACAGCTGGACACAGCAGGGACACAGAGGGGACTCAGCAGGGGACATAGAGGGGAAAAAACGGGACACCACGGGACACAGTAGGACACAGCGGGACACAGCGGGGACACTGCGGGACACAGCCGGGGGACACAGCGGTGGACAGCGGGGGAAAGAGAAGGGACACAGCGGGACACAGAGGGGACACAGCTGGACACAGAAGGGTACACAGCGGGGCACAGCGGACTCACAACAGGGACAGAGCTGGACACAGAGGGACACAGTGGGGACAGAGCGTGACACAGCGGGACACAGCGGGACACAGCAGGGGACTCAGCGGGACACAGCGGGGGACACAGGGAGGACACAGCTGGACACTGAGGGAGACAGAGCGAGCACACAGCCGGACACAGCGAAACACAGCGTGACACAGTGGGGACACAGCAGGGGACACAGCGGGACACAGCGGGGGACACAGAGGGACAGAGCGAGGTACACACCAGGGACAAAGCGGGACACAGCGGGGGACACAGCGAGGACACAGCGGGACACAGCGGTGACACAGCGGGACACAGCTGGGGACACTGCGGAACACAGCGGGACCCAGCGGGGACAAAGCGTGAGACACAGCGGTGGACAGAGCGGGAGACAGAGGCGGACACAGCGAGGAATCAGGTGGACAGAGCGGGGACACAGAGGTGGCTCAGGGGGGGCCACAGCGGGGGACAAAGCGGGACACCACGGAACACTGCGGGACACAGCGTGAAACAGCGGTGAACCTGCGGGGACACAGCGGGGGACACAGCGGGACACAGCGGGGACACAGTGGGGACACTGCGGGACCCAGCTGACACAGCGGGACACAGCGGTGAACCTGCGGGGACACAGCGGGACACAGCGGGGAACACAGCGGGACACAGCGGGGACACAGAGGGGACTCAGCAGGGGACATAGAGGGGAAAAAGCGGGACACCACAGGACACAGTAGGACACAGCGGGACACAGCGGGGACACTGCGGGACACAGCCGGGGGACACAGCGGTGGACAGCGGGGGAAAGAGAAGGGACACAGCGGGACACAGAGGGGACACAGCTGGACACAGAAGGGTACACAGCGGGGCACAGCGGACTCACAACAGGGACAGAGCTGGACACAGAGGGACACAGAGGGGACAGAGCGTGACACAGCGTGACACAGCGGGACACAGCAGGGGACTCAGCGGGACACAGCGGGGGACACAGGGAGGACACAGCTGGACACTGAGGGAGACAGAGCGAGGACACAGCCGGACACAGCGAAACACAGCGTGACACAGTGGGGACACAGCAGGGGACACAGCGGGACACAGCGGGGGACACACAGGGACACAGCGGGGTACACAGCAGGGACAAAGCGGGACACAGCGGGGGACACAGCGAGGACAAAGCGGGACACAGCGGTGACACAGCGGGACACAGCTGGGGACACTGCGGGATACAGCGGGACACAGTGGGGACAAAGCGTGAGACACAGCGGTGGACAGAGAGGGAGACAGAGGCGGACACAGCGAGGACACAGCGGGACACAGCGGGGACACAGAGGTGGCTCAGGGGGGGCCACAGCGGGGGACAAAGCGGGACACCACGGAACACTGCGGGACACAGCGTGAAACAGCGGTGAACCTGCGTGGACACAGCGGGGGACACAGCAGGACACAGCAGAAAACAGCAGTGATACTGCGGGGACACAGTGGGACACAGCGGGGGACACAGCGGGACACAGAGGGGGACAGAGTGGGACACAGTGGGGGACAAAGCCGGACACAGCAGGGGAAACAGTGGGGGACACAGCGGGACACAGCGGGACACAGCGAGGACACAGCGGGACAGAGCGGGACACTGCAGGGCACAGCGGGGGACACAGCGGGTCACAGCGGGGGACACAGCGAGGACACAACGGAACACAGAGTGGGACACAGTGAGGACACAGCAGGACACAGCGGGACACAGCGGGACACAGCCGGGTCCCAGCAGTGGACACAGCGGGACACAGCGGGGGACACATCGGGACACAGCGGGGGACACATGGAGGACTCAGCGGGACAAGGCGGGGACACAGCGGCGACTCACCGGGGACACAGCGGGGGACAAAGCGGGACACCACAGAACACAGTGGGAAACAGCTGGACACTGCGGGGGACACAGAGGGGTAAACAGCGGGACACAGTGGGGAACACAGCGAGGACACAGCGGGACCAAGCGGGACACAGCGTCGATACAGCGGGGACACAGCGGGACACAGCGGGACACAGAGGGACACATCGTGGGACAAAGCGGGAGATAGCAGGGGACACAGCGAGGACACAGCGGGACACAGTGGCGACACATAGAGGACTCAGCGGGGGACACAGTGGGGGACAGAGCGGGACACAGCGGGACCCAGCGGGGACAAAGCGTGAGACACAGCGGTGGACAGAGCGGGAGACAGAGGCGGACACAGCGAGGACACAGCGGGACACAGCGGGGACACAGAGGTGGCTCAGGGGGGGCCACAGCGGGGTACAAAGCGGGACACCACGGAACACTGCGGGATACAGAGTGAAACAGCGGTGAACCTTTGGGGACACAGCGGGGGACACAGCGGGACACAGCAGAAAACAGCAGTGACACTGCAGGGACACAGAGGGAAACAGCGGGGGACACAGCGGGACACAGAGGCGGACAAAGTGGGACACAGTGGGGGACCCAGCCGGACACAGCAGGGGAAACAGTGGGGGACACAGTCGGACACAGCGGGACACAGCGAGGACACAGCGGGACAGAGCGGGACACTGCAGGGCAGAGCGGGGGACACAGCGGGACACAGCGGGGGACACAGCGAGGACACAACGTAACACAGAGTGGGACACAGTGAGGACACAGCGGGACACAGCGGGACACAGCCGGGTCCCAGCAGTGGACACAGCGGGACACAGCGGGGGACACATCGGGACACAGAGGGGGACACATGGAGGACTCAGCGGGACAAAGCGGGGACACAACGGCGACTTACCGGGGGACACAGCGGGGGACAAATCGGGACACCACAGAACACAGTGGGAAACAGCGGGACACAGTGGGGAAACTGCGGGGACACAGGGAGAAAAAGTGTGGGACACATAGGGACACAGTGGAGGACACAGTGGGGGACACAGCGGGACACAGCGGGGAACACAGCGAGGACACATCAGGACCCATCGGTACACAGCGTCGATACAGCGGGGACACAACGTTACACAGCATGGTACACAGCTGTGAACACAACGGGACACAGTGGGGGCACAGCGGGACACAGCGGGACACAGTGGGACACAGCGGGGACAAAGCTTGAGACACAGCGGGGTACAGAGCGGGAGACAGCAGGGGACACAGCGAGGACACAGCGGGACACAGCGCTGACACTGCGGGGCACACAGCGGGCGACACAGCGGGGGACACAGCCGGACACAGCGCTGACACTGCGGGGGACACAGTGGGGGACACAGCGGGACCCAGCGCGGGACACAGCAAGGACGCATTGGGACACAGCGGGGACACAGCGGGACTCAGCGGGGGACACAGCAGTACACAGCGGGACACAGCGGGACACAGCGGGGGACACAGAGGGGTAAACAGCGGGACACAGCGGGGAACACAGCGAGGACACAGCGGGACCAAGTGTGACACAGCGTCGATACAGCGGGGACACAGCGGGACACAGCGGGGTACACAGCTGGGTACACAACGGGACTCAGCGGGGGACACAGCGAGGACACAGCAGAACACAGCGTGGGAAACAACGAGGACACAGCGGGACACAGCGAGACACAGCGGGACACAGTGGGGACACAGCAGTAGACACAGCGGGACACAGCGAGGACACAGCGGGGAAACAGCGGAGACACAGCGGCACCCAGCAGGACACAGCGGGGCACACAGCGGGACACAGCGGGACACAGCTTGGGACACAGCGGGAACACAGCAGGACACAGCCGGGGACACAGCGAGGACACAGCGGGGCACAGCGGGACACATCGTGGGACCAAGCAGGAGATGGCAGGGGACACAGCGAGGACACAGCGGGACACAGTGGCGACACATATAGGACTCAGCGGGGGACACAGTGGGGGACAGAGCGGCACCCAGCGGGACCCAGCGGGGACAAAGCGTGAGACACAGCAGTGGACAGAGCAGGAGACAGAGGCGGACACAGCGAGGACACAGCGGGACACAGCGGGGACACAGAGGTGGCTCAGGGGGGCCACAGCGGGGGACAAAGCGGGACACCACGGAACACAGCGGGACACAGCGTGAAACAGCGGTGAACCTGCGGGGACACAGCGGGACACAGCGGGGAAGCAGATGGGGACACAGCGGGCACTGCGGGACCCAGCAGAACACAGCGGGACACAGCAGGACACAGCGGGGGACACAGCGGGACACAGCGGGGGACACAGCGGGACACAGCGGGGGACACAGAGGGGACTCAGCTGGGGACATAGCGGGGGACAAAGCGGGACACCACAGGACACAATGGGACACAGCAGGACACAGCTGGGACACTGCGGGGACACAGCGGGACAAAGCAGAGGACCCAGCGGGACCCAGCGGGACACAGCAGGACCCAGCGGGGAAACAGCGGGGACACAGTGGGACACAGCAAAGACACAGCGGGACACAGCAGGACACTGCGGGGCACAGCGGGGGACACAGGGTGACACAGCGGGTTACACAGGGAGGACACAGCGGAACACAGCTTGGGACAAAGCGAGGACACAGCGGGAAACAGCGAGACACAGCGGGACCCAGCGGGGACCCAGCGGGGACCCAGCAGTGGACACAGCGGGACACAGCGGGGGACAAAGCGGGACACCACGGAACACAGCAGGACACAGCGTGAAACAGCGGTGAACCTGCGGGGACACAGCGGGACACAGCGGGGGACACAGCGGGACACAGCGGGACACAGCGGGGGACACAGCCGGACACAGCAGGGACACAGCGGGGACACAGCGGGACCCAGCAGGACACAGCAGGGGACACAGCGGGACACAGCGGGACACAGCAGGGGACACAGCAGGGACACAGTGGGACACAGTAGGACACAGCGTGGGACAAAGCAGGAGACAGCGGAGGACACAGCGAGGACACAGCTGGACCCAGCGGGGACACAGAGGGGACTCAGCAGAGGACATAGAAGGGAAAAAGCGGGACACCACGGGACACAGTAGGACACAGCGGGACACAGCGGGGACACTGCGGGACACAGCCGGGGGACACAGCGGTGGACAGCGGGGGACAGACAAGGGACACAGCGGGACACAGAGGGGACACAGCTGGACACAGAAGGGTACACAGCGGGGCACAGCGGACACACAACGGGGACAGAGCTGGACACAGAGGGACACAGAGGGGACAGAGCGTGACACAGCAGGACACAGCGGGACACAGCAGGGGACTCAGCGGGACACAGCGGGGGACACAGGGAGGACACAGCTGGACACTGAGGGAGACAGAGCAAGGACATAGCCGGACACAGCGAAACACAGCGTGACACAGTGGGGACACAGCAGGGGACACAGCGGGACACAGCGGGGGACACAGAGGGACACAGCGGGGTACACAGCAGGGACAAAGCGGGACACAGCGGGGGACACCGTGAGGACAAAGCGGGACACAGCGGTGACAAGCGGGACACAGCTGGGGACACTGCGGGACACAGTGGGACACAGCGGGGACACAGCAAGGACACAGCGGGGGACACAGCGGGACACAGCCGGACACAGCCGGGGACACAGCGGGACACAGCGAGAGACACAGCGGGGGACACAGCCGGACACAGCGGGGAACAAAGAGAGGACACAGCAGGACCCAGCGGGACACAACGTCGATAGAGCTGGGACACAGTGGGACACAGCGGTGACACAACGGGACTCAGCAGGGGACACTGCCGGACAGAGAGGGACCCAGCGGGAACACAGCAAGGACACAGCGGGGGACACAGCGGGACACAGCGGGACACAGCGGGGGACACAGCGAGGGACACAGCGGGGGACACAGCAGGACACAGTGGGGAACACAGAGAGAGACACAGCAGGACCCAGCGGGACACAGCATCGATACACGCATAGACACAGCGGGACACAGCAGGGTACACAACTGTTGACACAACGGGACACAGTGGGGGACACAGCGGGAGACAGCGGGACACAGCGGGGCACAGCAGGGAAAAAACGGGAGACACAGTGGGGAACAGAGCAGGACACAGCGGGGGACACAGAGAGGACACAGTGGGGACACAGCGAGACTCAGCCGGGGACACAGCGGGGGACAAAGCGGGACACCACGGGACACAGTGGGACACAGCGGGACACAGCGAGGTACACAGCTGGGGACACAGCAGGACACAGCGGGGGACACAGCGAGGACACAGCGGGACACAGCGGGACACAGCGGGACACAGCGGGACACTGCGGGAACATAGCGAGACACAGCGGGGTACAGAGCGGTACACAGCGGAACACAGCTGGGGACATAGCGGGGACACAGCGGGACACAGCAGGGGACACAGCGAGGACGCAGCGGGACACAGCGGAACTCAGCGGGAGACAAAGCGGGAGACAGCGGGGGACACAGCGAGCACACAGCAGGACACAGCGGCCACACAGAGGGGACTCAGTGGGGGACACAGCGGGGGACAAAGAGGGACACCACGGGACACAGTGAGACACAGCGGGACACAGCGGGACACTGTGGGGAC
>NW_012289177.1:0-10031 GCF_000151885.1 Dipodomys ordii | reverse complement strand
CAGCGGGGGACAAAGCGGGACACCACAGAACACAGTGGGAAACAGCGGGACAAAGCAGGGAAACTGCGGGGACACAGGGGGACAAAGCGTGGGACACATAGGGACACAGCGGGGGACACAGTGGGGGACAAAGCGGGACACCACGGGACACAGTGGGACACAGCGGGACACAGCGGGGTCACTGCGGGACACAGTGGGGGACAAAGCGGGACACAGCGGGACACAGGGGGGACGCAGCGGTACACAGCGGGACACAGCGGGACACGGCGGGGGACACAGCGGGACACAGAGGGGGACATAGCGAGGACACAGCGGGACACAGCGGGACACAGCGGGACACAGCGGGGGACACAGCGAGGACACAGTGGGGGACACAGTGGGGGAAACAGCTGGACACAGCGGGGAACACAGCGAGGACACAGCGGGACACAGCGGGGGACACAGGGAGGACACAGCGGGACACAGCGGGGGACACAGCGAGGACACAGTGGGACACAGCGGCGACACAGAGGTACTCAGCGGGGGACAAATTGTGGGACAAAGTGGGACACCATGGGACACAGTGTTACACAGCGGGACACAGCGGCGACACTGCGGGACACAGCAGGACAAAGCGGGGGACACAGCGGGACACAGCGGGACACAGCGGGCACACAGCGGGGACACAGCGGGACACAGCGGGACACAGCGGGGACACAGTGGGACACAGTGGGACAAAGCGGGAGACACAGCGGGACACAGCAGGCACACAGCGGGGACACAGAGGGACACAGCGGGGACAGAGCGGGACACAGCCGGACACAGCGCGACACAGCGGGGGACACAGCGGGACACAGTGGTGGACCCAGTGAGGACACAGCGGGAAACAGCAGGGGACACAGCGAGGACACAGCGGGGGACACAGCGGGGGACACAGCGGGACCCAGCGGGGAACAGATCGAGGACACAGCGGGACGCAGCGGGACACAGAGTCTATACAGCGGGGACACAGCGTTACAAGGCGTGGTACATAGCTGTGGACACAACGGGACACAGTGGGGGCACAGCCGGACTCAGCGGGACACAGTGGGACACAGCAGGGACAAACGTGAGACACAGCGGGGGACAGAGACGGAGCAGGGACACAATGGGACACAGTGGGACAAAGCGGGAGACACAGCGGGACACAGCAGGCACACAGCGGGGACACAGAGGGACACAGCGGGGGACACAGCGGGACACAGTGGTGGACCCAGTGAGGACACAGCGGGACACAGCAGGGGACACAGCGAAGACACAGCGGGGGACACAGCGGGGGACACAGAGGGACACAGCGGGACACAGCGAGGACACAGCGGGACACATTGGTGACACAGCGGGGAAAACAGCAAGACACAGTAGCGGACACAGCGGGGGACACAGCGCGACACAGCAAGACATAGCATGGACACAGCAGTAGACACATCGGGACATAGCGGGGGACACAGCTGGGGACACAACGGGACACAGCGGTGGACACAGCGAGGACACAGCAGGACCCACCGGGACCCAGCGGGGGACACAGCGAGGACACAGCAGGACACAGTGGGGGACACAGCGAGGACAAAGCGGGGGACACAGCGGGGAACACAGCGAGGACACAGCGGGACACAGCGTCGATACAGCGGGCACACAGCGTTACACAGCGTGGTACTCAGCTGTGGACACAACGGGACACAGTGGGGGCACAGCCGGACACAGCGGGACACAGTGGGACACAGCATTGACAAAGCGTGAGACACAGCGAGGGACAGAGCGGGAGACAGCGGGGGACACAGCGAGGACACAGCGGGACACAGCGGTGAAACAGCAGGGACTCAGCGGGGGACATAGCGGGAGACAAAGAGGGACACCAGGGAACACAGCGGGACACAGCGGGAAACAGCAGTGACCCTGCGGGGAAACAGTGGGACACAGCGGGGGACAAAGCGGGACACAGAGGAGGACAGAGCGGGACACAGTGGGGGACAGAGCGTGGGACACAGCGAGACACAGCGGGGACAAAGCTGGACACAGCGGGGTACACAGAGGGACACAGCGGGGACGCAGTGGGGAAACAGAGTGACACAGCAGGACACAGCGGGACACAGCAGGGGACACAGCGAGGACACAGCGGCACAAAGCCTGGGACACAGCAAGGACACAGTGGGACACAGCGGGGGACACAGCGGGACATAGCGGGGGACACAGCGGAGGACACAGCGGGACACAGCGAGGACACAGCGGGACACAGCAGGGGACACAGGGATGACACAGCGGTACCCAGCGGGACCCAGCGTCGATACAGCAGGGACACGCGGAACACAGTGGGGTACACAGCTGGGGACACAGCGAGGACACAGCGGGACACAGCGGGACACAGTGGGGACACTGAGGGAACATAGCAGTACACAGCAGGGTACACAGCGGGACACAGCTGGGGACACAGCGGGCACACAGCGGGACACAGCGGAACACAGCGTGATACAAAGCGGGAGACAGCAGGGGACACAGCGAGGACACAGGGGGACACAGCGGCGACACAGAGGGGACTCAGCGGGGGACAAAGCGGGAGACAGCGGGGGACACAGCGAGGATACAGCAGCACACAGCGGCCACAAAGAGGGGACTCAGCGGTGGACACAGCGGGGGACAAAGAGGGACACCACGGGACACAGTGTGACACAGTGGGACACAGCGGGACCCTGCGGGGACACAGCAGGACAAAGCGGGGGACACAGCGGGACACAGCGGGCACACAGCGGGGACATAGCGGGACACAGCGGGACACAGCGGGGACAGAGCGGGACACAGTCGGAAACAGCGGGACACAGGGGGGACACAGCGGGAGACAAAGAGGGACAACACGGAACACAGCGGGACACAGCAGGAAACAGCAGTGACACTGCGGGGACACAGTGGGACACAGCGGGGGCCACAGCGGGACACAGAGGGGGACAGAGTGGGACACAGTGGGGGACACAGCCGGACACAGCAGGGGAAACAGTGGGGGACACAGCGGGACACAGCGTAACACAGCGAGGACACAGCGGGACAGAGCGGGACACTGCAGGGCACAGCGGGGGACACAGTGGGACACAGCGGGGGACAAAGAGAGGACACAGCGGAACACAGAGTGGGACACAGTGAGGACACAGCGGGACACAGCGGGACACAGCGGAACACAGCCGGGACCCAGCAGTGGACACAGCAGGACACAGCGGGGGACACAGCTGGACACAGAGGGAGACACATGGAGGACTCAGCGGGACAAAGCGGGGACACAGTGGCGACTCACCGGGGGACACAGCGGGGGACAAAGCGGGACACCACAGAACACAGTTGGAAACAGCGGGACACAGCGGGGAAACTGCGGGGACACAGGTGGACAAAATATGAGACACATAGGGACACAGCGGGGGACACAGTGGGGGACACAGCGGGACACAGCGTTGAACACAGCGAGGACACAGCGGGACCCAGAGGTACACAGCGTCGATACAGCGGGGACACAGCGTTACACAGCGAGGTACACAGCTGTGAACACAACGGGACACAGTGGGGGCACAGCGAGACACAGCGGGACACAGCGAGGACACAGAAGGACACAGTGCTGACACTGCGGGGGACACAGCGTGGGACACAGCGGGGGACACAGACGGACACAGCAGGACACAGCGGGGGATACAGGGGGGACACAGCGGGACCCAGCGCGGGACACAGCGAGGACACATTGGTACACAACGAGGACACAGCGGGACTAAGCAGGGGAGACAGCAGTACACAGCGGGACACAGCGGGACACAGCGGGGGACACAGAGGAGTAAACAGCGGGACACTGCGGGGAACACAGCGAGGATACAGCGGGACCAAGCGGGACACAGCGTCGATACAGCGGGGACACAGCGGGACACAGCGGGGTACACAGCTGGGTACACAGTGGGGGACACAGCGAGGACACAGCAGAACACAGCGTGGGAAACAACGAGGACACAGCGGAACACAGCGAGACACAGCGGGACACAGCAGGGGACACAGCGAGGACACAGCGGGACACAGCGGGACACATCGTGGGACAAAGCGGGAGATAGCAGGGGACATAGCGAGGACACAGTGGGACACAGTGGCGACACATAGAGGACTCAGCGGGGGACACAGTGGGGGACACAGCGGGACCCAGCGGGACCCCGCGGTGACAAAGCGTGAGACACAGCAGTGGACAGAGCAGGAGACAGAGGCGGACACAACGAGGACACAGCGGGACACAGCGGGGACACAGAGGTGGCTCAGGGGGGCCACAGCGGGGGACAAAGCGGGACACCACGGAACACAGCGGGACACAGCGTGAAACAGCGGTGAACATGCGGGGACACAGCGGGACACAGCGGGGAACACAGCCGGACACAGCGGGGACACAGCGGGGACACTGCGGGACCCAGCAGGACACAGCGGGACACAGCAGGACACAGCGGGGGACACAGTGGGACACAGCGGGGGACACAGCGGGACACAGCAGGGACACAGAGGGGACTCAGCAGGGGACATAGCGGGGGACAAATCGGGACACCACAGGAAACAGTGGGACACAGCGGGACACAGCGGGGACACTGCGGGGACACAGCGGGACAAAGCGGGGGACCCAGCGGGACACAGCGGGACACAGCAGGACCCAGCGGGGAAACAGCGGGGACACAGTGGGACACAGCGAGGACACAGCGGGGCACAGCGGGACACTGCGGGGCACAGCGGGGGACACAGCGGGACACAGCAGGGGACACAGGGAGGACACAGCGGAACACAGCATGGGACAAAGCGAGGACACAGCGGGAAACAGCGAGACACAGCGGGACCCAGCGGGGACCCAGCAGTGGACAAAGCGGGACACAGCGGGGGACAAAGCGGGACACCACGGAACACAGCAGGACACAGCGTGAAACAGCGGTGAACCTGCGGGGAAACAGCGGGACACAGCAGGGGACACAGCGGGACACAGCGGGACACAGAGGGGGACACAGCAGGGACACAGTGGGACACAGTAGGACACAGCGTGGGACAAAGCGGGAGACAGCGGAGGAAACAGCGAGGACACAGCTGGACACAGCGGGGACACAGAGGGGACTCAGCAGGGGACATAGAGGGGAAAAAGCGGGACTCCACGGGACACAGTAGGACACAGCGGGACACAGCGGGGACACTGCGGGACACAGCCGGGGGACACAGCGGTGGACAGCGGGGGAAAGAGAAGGGACACAGCGGGACACAGAGGGGACACAGCTGGACACAGAAGGGTACACAGCGGGGCACAGCGGACACACAACGGGGACAGAGCTGGACACAGAAAGACACAGATGGGACAGAGCGTGACACAGCGGGAATCAGCGGGACACAGCAGGGGACTTAGCGGGACACAGCGGGGGACACAGGGAGGACACAGCTGGACACTGAATGAGACAGAGCGAGGACACAGCCGGACACAGCGAAACACAGCGTGACACAGTGGGGACACAGCAGGGGACACAGAGGGACACACCGGGGGACACAGAGGGACACAGCGGAGTACACAGCAGGGACAAAGTGGGACACAGCGGAGGACACAGCGAGGACAAAGCGGGACACAGCGGTGACACAGCGGAACACAGCTGGGGACACTGCGGGACACAGCGGGACACAGCGGGGACACAGCAAGGACACAGCGGGGGACACAGCGGGACACAGCCGGACACAGCCGGGGACACAGCGGGACACAGCGAGAGACACAGCGGGGGACACAGCGGGACACAGCGGGGAACAAATAGAGGACACAGCGGGACCCAGCTGGACACAGCATCGATAGAGCGGGGACACAGCGGGACACAGCGGTGACACAACGTGACTCAGCGTGGGACACTGCGGGACCCAGCGGGACCCAGCGGGGACACAGCAAGGACACAGCGGGGGACACAGCGGGACACAGCGGGACACAGCGGGGGACACAGCGAGTGACACAGCGGGGGACACAGCGGGACACAATGGGGAATACAGAGAGAGACACAGCAGGACCCAGCGAGACACAGCATCGATACAGCAGGGACACAGCGGGGTACACAGCTGTTGACACAACGGGACACAGTGGGGGACACAGCGGGACACAGCGGGACACAGCGGGGCACAGCAGGGACAAAACGGGAGACACAGTGGGGAACAGAGCAGGACACAGCGGGGGACACAGAGAGGACACAGTGGGGACACAGCGAGACTCAGCCCGGGGCACAGCGGGGGACAAAGCGGGACACCACGGGACACAGTGGGACACAGCGGGACACAGCGGGGTCACTGCGGGACACAGTGGGGGACAAAGCGGGATACAGCGGGACACAGCGGGACCGAAGCGGGACACAGCGGGACACGGCGTGGGAGACAGCGGGACACAGAGGGGGACACAGCGAGGACACAGCGGGACACAGAGGGACACAGCGGGGGACACAGCGAGGACACAGTCAGGGACAAAGTGGGGGAAACAGCTGGACACAGCGGGGAACAAAGCGAGGACACATCGGGACCCAGCGGGACACAGCGTCGATACAGCGGAGACACAGCGTTACACAGCATGGTACAAAGCTGTGGACACAACGGGACACAGTGGGGGCAGAGCGGGACACAGCGGGACGCAGTGGGACACAGCGGGACACAGCGGGACACAGCGGGGACAGAGCGGGACACAGTCGGACACAGCGGGACACAGCGGGGGACACAGCGGGAGACAAAGAGGGACACCACGGAACACAGCGGGACACAGCAGGAAACAGCAGTGACACTTTGGGGACACAGTGGAACACAGCGGGGGACACAGCGGGACACAGAGGGGGACAGAGTGGGACACAGTGGGGGACACAGCTGGACACAGCAGGGGAAACAGTGGGGGACACAGCGGGACACAGCGGGACACAGCGAGGACGCAGCGGGACAGAGCGGGATACTGGAGGGCACAGCGGGGGACACAGCGGGACACAGCGGAGGACACAGCGAGGACACAACGGAACACAGAGTGGGACACAGTGAGGAGACAGCGGGAAACAGCGGGACACAGCCGGGTCCCAGCAGTGGACACAGCGGGACACAGCGGGGGACACAGCGGGACACAGCGGGGGACCCATTCGAGGACATAGCGGGGGACACAGCGGGACACAGCGGGGGACACCGCGGGGTACAGCGTAGACAGAGAAGGGCCACAGCGGGACAGAGCGGGACACAGTTGGACACAGCGGGGTACACAGCGGGACACAGCGGGCACACCGGGGACACAGCGGGACACAGCGGGACACAGTGGGGACACAGTGGGACACAGCGGGACAAAGCGGGGAACACAGCGGGACACAGCGGGGGACACAGAGAGGACACATTGGGACACAGCGGGGGACACAGTGAGGACACAGCGGGACACAGCCGGGGAAAAAGTGGGACACAGCGGGGACACAGCAGTGGACACAGCAGGACACAGCGGGGGACACAGCCGGACACAGCAGGGGAAACAGTGGGGGACACAGCGGGACACAGTGGGACACAGCGCGGGACACATGGGGGACACAGCGGGACACAGCGGGGACACAGCGGGAATCAGCGGGGGACACAGCAGTATACAGCAGGACACAGTGGGGACACAGCAGGGACACAGCGGAAACACAGGTGGACAGAGCGGGGACACAGCTGGGGACACAACGGGACACATCTTGGGACACAGCGAGGACCCAGCGGAACACAGCGTGGGACACAGTGAGGACACAGCGGGACACAGCGGGACACACCGTGGACACAGCAGTAGAAACAGGGGGAACCAGTGGGGGACACAGCGGGACACAGCGGGGACTCACCAGGGGACACAGCGGGGGACAAACTGGGACACCACGGGACACAGTGGGACACAGCGGGACACAGCGGGGACACTGCAGGGACATAGCGGGACACAGCGGGGTACACAGCGGGACACAGCAGTGGACACAGCGGGGACACAGCGGGACACAGCGGGGGACACAGCGAGGACACATCGGGTCACAGCGGGACACAGCGTGGGACAAACCAGGAGACAGCGGGGGCCACAGCGAGGACACAGCTGGACACAGCAGGGTACACAGCAGGACACAGCGGGATACACAGAAGGGTACACAGCGGGACACAGCGAGAAACACAGAGAGGTCACAGCGGGGACCAAAGCAGGACAACACGGGACACAGTGTGACACAGTAGGACACAGCGGGGACACTGCAGGGGCCCAGCGGGACAAAGCGGGCGACACAGCGGGACACAGTGGGAACACAGCGGGGGACACAGCGGGGGACAGCAGGGGACAGAGAGGGGACAAAGCGGGACACAGCGGGGACACTGCTGGACACAGCGGGGTACACAGCCCGACACAGAGGGCACACAGTGGGGACACAGCGGGGGACACAGCGGGACACAGCGGGTCAGAGCGGGGGACACAGCGAGACACAGCGGGACACAGCGGGGGCCACAGCGGAACACAGCGTGGGACATATCGAGGACACAGCGTTACACAGCGGGACACAGCGGGACACAGCAGGGACACAGCAGGGACACAGCAGGGACACAGCGGGGGACACAGCGAGGACACAGCGGGACACAGCGAGGTCACAGCGGGGACCAAAGCAGGACAACACGGGACACAGTGGGACACAGTAGGACACAGCGGGGAAACTGCAGGGGCCCAGCGGGACAAAGCGGGCGACACAGCGGGACACAGTGGGAACACAGCGGGGGACACAGCGGGGGACAGCAGGGGACAGAGAGGGGACAAAGCGGGACACAGCGGGGACACTGCTGGACACAGCGGGGTACACAGCGGGACACAGAGGGCACACAGTGCGGACACAGTGAGGGACACAGCGGGACACAGCGGGTCACAGCGGGGGACACAGCGGGACACAGCGGGACACAGCGGGTCACAGCGGGGGACACAGCGGGACACAGCGGGACACAGCGGGGGACACAGCGGAACACAGCGTGGGACATATCGAGGACACAGCGTTATACAGCGGGACAAAGTGGAGACACAGCGGGACACAGCAGGCACACAGCGGGGACAAAGCGGACACAGCAGGACACAGCGGGGGACACAGCGGGACACATTGGGGGACCCAGTGAGGACACAGCTGGACACAGCAGGGGACACAGCGAGGACACAGCGGGGGACACAGCAGGGGACACAGCGGGACCCAGCGGGGAACAGATCGAGGACACAGCGGGACACAGCGGGACACAGAGTCTATACAGCGGGGACACAGCATTACAAGGCGTGGTACATAGCTGTGGACACAACGGGACACAGTGGGGGCACAGCTGGACTCAGCGGGACACAGTGGGACACAGCAGGGACAAAGTGTGAGACACAGCGGGGGACAGAGACGGAGACAGAAGGGGACACAGCGACGAAACAGCGGGACACAGCGGTGACACAGCGGGGACTCAGCGGGGGACACAGCGGGGGACACAGCAAGGACAGAGCGAGACACAGTGGGGGACACAGCAGGACATAGCGGGGGACACAGCGGGGGAAAGAGCGGGACACAGCGGGACACAGCGGGGACACCACGGGACACAGTGTGACACAGTGGGACACAGCGGGACACTGCGGGGACACAGCAGGACAAAACGGGGGACACAGCGGGACACAGCGGGACAAAGTGGGGGACACAGCGGGACACAGCGGAGACAGAGAAGGGCCACAGCGGGACACAGCGGGGACACAGAGGGACACAGCGGGGTACACAGCGGGACATAGAGGGCACACAGAGGGGACACAGCGGGACACAGCGGGACACAGCGGGGACAGATCGGGACACAGTCGGACACAGCGGGACACAGCGTGGGACACAGGGAGGACACAGCGGGACCCAGCGGGACCCAGCGTAGATACTGCTGGGACACAGCGAGGACACAGCGGGGGACACAGCGGGACACAGAGGGGAACACAGCGAGGACACAACGGCACCCAGCAGACACAGCGTCGATACAGCGGGGACACAGGGTTACACAGCGTGTAC
>NW_012289176.1:0-18910 GCF_000151885.1 Dipodomys ordii | reverse complement strand
AAATCATAAGCAGAAGAAAGAGAAGGAGAAGAAGAAGAAGAAGAAGACGAAGAAGAAGAAGAAGAAGAAGAAGAAGAAGAAGAAGAAGAAGAAGAAGAAGAAGAAGAAGAAGAAGAAGAAGAAGAAGAAGAACAAGAACAAGAAGAAGAAGAAGAAGAAGAAGGAGAAGAAGAAGAAGAAGAAGAAGAAGAAGAAGAAGAAGAAGAAGAAGAAGAAGAAGAAGAAGAAGAAGAAGAAGAAGAAGAAGAAGAAGAAGAAGAAGTAGAAGAAGGTGAAGAAGAAGAAGAATAAGCATAAGGAGAAGCATAAGGAGAAGCATAAGGAGAAGCAGTAGAAGCAGAAGAAGCAGAAGCAGGAGAAGCAGAAACAGAAGAAAAAGAATTAGCAAAAGAAGCAGAAGCATAAGCAGTGGGAGAAGCAGAAGAAGGAGAAGGAGCAGCAGAAGTAGAAGCAGAAGCAGAAAGAGTAGCAGAAACAGAAGGAGAACAAGAAGGAAAAACAGGAGAATCAGAAGAAGCAGAAGTAGAAGCAGAAAGAGGAGAAGAAGGAGAAGCAGAAGTAGAGTCAGAAGAAACAGAAGAAGAAGAAGCAGAAGAAACAGAAGCAAAAGAAACAGAAGAAGGAGAAGAGCAGAAGCAGAAGGAGAAGCAGAAGGAGAAGGAGAAAGAGAAGCAGTAGAAGCAGAAGAAGCAGGAGAAGCAGAAGCAAAAGAAACAGGAGAAGCCTAAGAAGTAGAAGCAGAATCTGAAGCAGAAGGAGAAACAGAAGAAGCATAATCTGAAGCTGAAGCAGAAGAAACAGAATTAGTAGAATAAGCAGAATCAGAAGCAGCAGGAGAAGCAGAAGGAGAAGGCTAAATAGAAGGTTAGGAATAGGATAAGCAGAAGCAGAAAGAGTCGCAGAAGGAGAAGCAGCATGAGAAGTAGGAGAAGCAGGAGAAGCAGAAGCAGGAGAAGGAGAAGAAACAGAAGACGCAGAAGCAGAATGAGAAGCAGAAGGAGAAATTGAAGCAGAAGCAGAAGCAGAAGGAGAAGCAGAAGAAGTAGAAGGAGAAGGAGAAGCAGAAAGAGAAGCAGGAAGAGAAGCAGAACGAGAAGCAGGAGAAGCAGAAACAGGAGAAGCAAAAGCAGAAGAAACAGAAGAAGGAGAAGAAGCAGAAGAAGAAGGAGGAGAAGAAACAGAAGGAAAAACAGAAAGAGAAGCAGGAGAAGCAGAAGAAGCAGGAGAAGCAGAAGCAGAAGCAGAAGAAGCCGAAGAAGCAGAAGCAGAACCTGAAGCAAAAGTAGAAGCAGGAGAAGCAGAAGAAGCAAAAGCAGGAGAAGCAGAAGCAGAAAGAGAAGCAAAAGCAGAAGGAAAAGCATAAGGAAAAGCAGAAGAAACAGAAGAAGCCGAGGCAGTTGCAGAAGAAGCAGAAGATGCAGAAGCAGAAGGAGAATCAGAATGAAAAGCAGAATAACGAGAAGGAGAAGGAGAAACAGAAGGAGAAGCAGAAAGAGAAGCAGAAGAAGGAGCAGGAGAAGGAAAAGCAGCAGGAGAAGCAGAAAGAGCAGCAGAAGGAGGAGCAGGAGATGCAGAAACAGGAGAAGCAGAAGCAGAAGAAACAGGAGAAGGACAAGAAGCAGAAGCAGAAGGAGAAGCAGAAACAAAAGGAGAAGCAGAAAGAGAAGGAGGGAAGCAGAAGAAGCAGAAGCAGGAGAAGTATAAGCAGAAGAAACAGGAGAAGCCGAAGAAGCAGAAGCAGAATCTGAAGCAGAAGGAGAAACAGAAGAATCACAATCTGAAGCAGAAGAAACAGAAATATTAGAATAAGCAAAAGCAGAAGCAGCAGGAGAAGCAGAAGAAGAAGACGGAGAAGACGAGAGAGAAGGATTAGGAGTAAGAGAAGCAAAAGGATAAGCAGAAGCAGAAAGAGACGCAGAAGGAGAAGCAGCACGAAAAGTAGGAGAAGCAGGAGAAGCGGAAGCAGGAGAAGCAGAAGAAACAGAAGACGCAGAAGCAGAATGAGAAGCAGAAGGAGAAATTGAAGCAGAAGCAGAAGGAGAAGCAGAAGAAGAAGTAGAAGCAGAAGTAGGAGAAGAAGCAGAAAGAGAAGCAGAACGAAAAGCAGAATGAGAAGCAGGAGAAGGAGAAGCAGGAGAAGCAGAAACAGAAGAAACAGAAGAAGGAGAAGAAACAGAAGCAGAAGGAGAAGCAGAAACAGAAGGAAAAGCAGAAAGAGAAGCAGGAGAAAAAGAAGAAGCAGCAGCAGGAGAAGCAGAAGCAGAAGAAGCCGAAGAAGCAGAAGCAGAACCTGAAGTAGAAGGAGAAGCAGGAGAAGCAGAAGAAACAGAACCTGGAGAAGCAGAAGGAGAAGCAGAAGCAGAAAGAGAAGCAAAAGCAGAAGGAGAAGCAGAAGAAACAGAAGAAGCAGAGTCAGTAGCGGAAGAAGCAGAAGATGCAGAAGCAAAAGGAGAAGCAGAAGGAAAAGCAGAAGAACGAGAAGGAGAAGTAGAAGGAGAAACAGAAGGAGAAGCAGAAAGAGAAGCAGAAGAAGGAGCAGGAGAAGGAAAAGCAGCTGGAGAAGCAGAAAGAGCATCAGAAGGACAAGCAGGAAATATAGAAACAGGAGAAGCAGAAGCAGAAAAAAAAGGAGAAGGACAAGAAGCAGAAGCAGAAGGAGAAGCAGATACAGAAGGAGAAGAAGAAAGAGAAGGAGGGGAAGCAGAAGTAGCAGAATCAGGAGAAGCAGAAGCATAAGAACCGGAAGAAGCAGAAGCAGAACCAGAAGCACAAGGAGAAGCAGGAGAAGCAGAAGAAGCAGAATCTGGACAAGCAGAATGAGAAGCAGAAGGAGAAGCAGAAGCGGAAAGAGAAGCAAAAGCAGAAGGAGAAGCAGAAGAAACAGAAGAAGCAGTAGCAGTAGCAGTTGCAGCAGAAGTAGAAGGAGAAGCAGAAGGAAAAGCAGAAAAACGAGAAGGAGAAGGAAAAACAGAAGCAGAAGCAGAAGGACAATTAGAAGGAGAAGCAGAAGAAGCAGAAGGAGAAGCGAAGGAGAAGCAGAAGAAGAACCATAAGGACAAGCACAAGCAGAAGGAGATGCAGAAGGAGAAGCAGGAGAAGCAGAAGAAGCAGAAGCAGAAGAAGAAATAGAAGTAGGAGAAGGAGAAGGAAGAGCAGCAGAAGCAATAGGAGAAGCAGAAGGAGAAGCAGAAGAAGAAAGAGAAGCAGAAAGAGAAGCAGTGGAAGCAGAAGAAGCAGGAAAAGCAGAAGCAGAAGAAAGAGAAGAAGAAGAAGAAGAAGAAGAAGAAGAAGAAGAAGAAGAAGAAGAAGAAGAAGAAGAAGAAGAAGAAGAAGAAGAAGAAACAGAAGAAGAAGAAGCAGAAGAAGAAGGAGAGGCATAAGGAGAAGCAGTAGAAGCAGAAGAAGCAGAAGAAGCAGAAGCAGGAGAAGCAGAAGCAGAAGAAAAGTAATAAGCATAAGAAGCAGAATCATTGGAAGAAGAAGAAGGAGCAACAGAAGGAGAAGCAGAAGGAGAATCAGAAGGAGAAGCAGAAGCAGAAGAAGCAGCAGAAGGAGAAGCAGAAGCAGCAGAAGCAGCAGAAGGAGAAGCTGGAGAAGCAGAAGAAGCAGAAGCAGAAGGAGAAGCAGAAGTAGGAGAAGAAGAAGGAGAAGGAAGGGCAGCAGAAGCAATAGGAGAAACATTAGGAGAAGCAGAAGCAGAATGAGAAGCAGAAAGAGAATCAGTAGAAGCAGAAGAAGCAGGAAAATCATAAGCAGAAGAAAGAGAAAGAGAAGAAGAAGAAGAAGAAGAAGAAGAAGAAGAAGAAGAAGAAGAAGAAGAAGAAGAAGAAGAAGACGAAGAAGAAGAAGAAGCATCAGCATAAGGAGAAGCATAAGGAGAAGCATAAGGAGAAGCAGGAGAAGCAGAAGAAGCAGAAGCAGGAAAAGCAGAAGCAGAAGAAAAAGAATAAGCAAAAGAAGCAGAAGCAGAAGCAGTGGGAGAAGCAGAAGAAGGAAAAGGAGAAGGAGAAGCAGAAGGAGAAGGAGAAGCAGAAAGAGAATCAGAAACAGAAGGAGAACAAGAAGGAGAAGCAGGAGAAGCAGAAGAAGCAGAAGTAGAAGCAGAAAGAGGAGAAGAACGAGAAGCAGAAGTAGAATCAGAAGAAACAGAAAAAGAAGATGCAGAAGAAACAGAAGCATAAGAAACAGAAGAAGGAGAAGAGCAGAAGGAGAAGCAGAAGTAGAAGCAGTAGCAGAAGGAGAAGCAAAAGAGAAGCAGGAGAAGCAGAAGAAGCAGAAGAAGCAGAAGCAGAAGAAACAGGAGAAGCCGAATAAGCAGAAGCAGAATCTGAAGCAGGAGAAACAGAAGAATCACAATCTGAAGCAGAAGGAGAACAAACAGAAATAGTAGAATAAGCAGAAGCAGAAGCAGCAGGAGAAGCAGAAGAAGAAGACGTCGAAGGCGAAAGAGAAGGATTAGGAGTAGGAGAAGCAGAAGGATAAGCAGAAGCAGAAAGAGAAGCAGAAGGAGAAGCAGCAAGAGAAGTAGGAGAAGCTGGAGAAGCAGAAGCAGAAGAAACAGAAGACGCAGAAGCAGATTGAGAAGCAGAAGGAGAAATTGAAGCGGAAGCAGAATCAGAAGGAGAAGAAGAAGCAGAAGGAGAAGCAGAAGAAGGAGAAAGAGAAGCAGAAAGAGAAGCAGAAAGGGAAGCAGAACGAGAAGCAGGAGAAGCAGAAGCAGGAGAAGCAGAAGCAGAAGAAACAGAAGAAGGAGAAGAAGCAGAAGCAGAAGGAGAAGCAGAAACAGAAGGAAAACAGAAAGAGAAGCAGGAGAAGCAGAAGAAGCAGGAAAACAGAAACAAAAGAAAGAGAAGAAGAAGGAGAAGAAGAAGAAGAAGAAGAAGAAGAAGGAGAAGCATAAGGAGAAGCAGTAGAAGCAGAAGAAGCAGAACCAGGTGAAGCAGAAGAGGAGAAAAAGAATAAGCAAAAGAAGCAGAAACAGAAGCAGTGGGAGAGGCAGAAAAAGGAGAAGGAGAAGGAGCAGTAGAAGGAGAATCAGAAGCAGAAAGAGAAGCAGAAACAGAAGGAGAACAAGAAAGAGAAGCAGGAAAATCAGAAGAAGCAGAAGTAGAAGCAGAAAGAGAAGGAGAAGAAGGAGAAGCAGAAGTAGAAACAGAAGAAGAAGAAGCAGAAGAATCAGAAGCAAAAGAAACAGAAGAAGGAGAAGAGCAGAAGCAGAAGGAGAAGCAGAAGCAGAAGGAGAAGGAGAAAGAGAAGCAGGAGAAGCAAAGAAGCAGAAGCAGAAGCAGAAGCAGTGGGAGAAGGAGAAGAAGGAAAAGGAGAAGGAGCAGCAGAAGGAGAAGCAGAAGCAGAAAGAGAAGCAGAAAAAGAAGGAGAACAATAAGGAGAAGCAGGAGAATCAGAAGAAGTAGAAGTAGAAGCAGAAAGAGGAGAAGTAGAATCAGAAGAAACAGAAGAAGAAGAAGCAGAAGAAACAGAAGCATAAGAAACAGAAGAAAAAGAAGAGCAGAAGCAGAAGCACAAGGAGAAGCAGAAGCAGAAGGAGAATCAGAAGAAGGAGAAGGAGAAGCAGAAGCAGAACGAGAAGCAAGAGAAGCAGAAGCAGGAGAAGCAGAAACAGAAGAAACAGAAGAAGGAGAAGAAGCAGAAGCAGAAGAAGCAGAATCTGGAGAAGCAGAAGGAGAAGCAGAAGCAGAAAGACAATCAAAAGCAGAAGGAGAAGCAGAAGAAACAGAAGAAGTAGAAGCAGTAGCAGTTGTAGCATAAGCAGAACGAGAAGCAGAAGGAAAAGCAGAAGAACAAGAAGGAGAAGGAGAAACAGAAGGAGAAGCAGAAAGAGAAGCAGGTAAAGCAGAAGAAGAAGAAGCAGAAAGAGAATCAGAAGGAGAAGCAGAAGAAGGAGAAGGAGAAGCAGAAGCAGAAGAAGATGCAGAAGGAGAAGCAGGAGAAGCAGAAGCAGAAGGAGAAGCAGTAAAAGCAGAAGAAGCAAAAGCAAAAGGAGAAGCAAAAGAAGGAGAAGGAGAATAGAGGCAGAAGAAGAAGCATAAGGAGAAGCACAAGCAGAAGGAGATGCAGAAGGAGAAGCAGGAGAAGCAGAAGAAGCAGAAGCTGAAGGAGAAGCAGAAGTAGGAGAAGGAGGAGAAGCAGAAGCAGAAGGAGAAGCAGAAGCGGAATGAGAAGCAGAAAGAGAAGCAGGAGAAGCACAAGAAGCAGAAGCAGGAGAAGCCGAAAGAGAAGAAGCAGAAGAAGCAGAAACATTAGCAGAAGGAGATGCAGAAGCAGAAGGAGAAGCAGCAGAAGAAGTAGAACCAGAAATTCAGGCAGGAGAAACAGAAGAAGCAGAAGCAGAAGGAGAAGCAAAAAGAGAAGCAGAAGGAGAAGTAGAAGAAGCAGCAGAAGGAGAAGCAGCAGAAGAAGCAGAAAAACAAGCAGGAGAAGCAGAAGCACAAAGAGAAGTAGAAGCAGAAGAAGCAGAAGCAGAAGAAGCAGTAGAAGCATAAGAAGCAGAAGCAGGAGAAGCAGAAGCAGAAGATAAAGAAGAAGCATAAGAAGCAGAAGTAGAGGGAGAAACAGAAGAAGGAGAAAGAGCAGCAGAAGGTGAAGCAGAAGGAGATGCAGAAGCAGAAAGAGAAGCAGAAACAGAAGGAGAAGAAGAAGGAGAAGTTGGAGAATCAGAAGAAGCAGAAGCAGAAAGAGAAGGAGAAGAAGGAGAAGGAGAAGCAGAAGGAGAAGGACAAGTAGGAGAAGCAGAAGAAGCAGAAGCGGGAGAAGCAGAAGACGAAGAAGAAACAGAAGAAAGAGAAGGAGCAGAAGGAGAAGCAGAAGCAGAAGGAGAAGCAGAAAGAGAAGCAGAAGAAGCTGTAGCAGGAGAAGCAGAAGCAGAAGAAACAGAAGAAGCCCAAGAAGCAGAAGGAGAACCTGAAGCAGAAGGAGAAGCAGAATCAGCAGAAGGTGGAAAAGCAGAAGCAGAAGAAACAGAACAAGCAGAAGAAGCAGAAGCAGAACGAGAAGCAGAAGAAGAAGGAGAAATAGAAGGATTAGGAGTAGGAGGAGCAGAAGGAGAATCAGAAGCAGAAAGAGAAGCAGAAGGAGAAGCAGAAGGAGTAACAGAAGAAGCAGAAGCAGGAGAAGCAGAAGCAGAATGAGAAGCACAAGAATGAGAAATTGAAGGAGAAGGAGAATGAGACGGAGAAGCAGAAAGAGAAGTAGGAGAAGCAGAAGAAGAAGAAGCAAGAGAAGCAGAAGCAGAAGAAAGAGAAGAAGGAGAAGAGCAGAAACAGAAACAGACGGAGAAGCAGAAGCAAAAGGAGAAGCAGAAGAAGCAGAAGCTGAAGAAGAAGAAGAAGAAACAGAAAAAGAAGAAGAAGCAGAAGAAGAAGCAGCAGGAGAAGCAGAAGAAGAAGAAGGAGAAGGAGCAGCAGAAGGAGAGGCAGAAGCAGAAAGAGAAGCAGAAACAGAAGGAGAACAAGAAGTAGAAGCAGGAGAATCAGAAGAAGCAGAAGTAGAAGCAGAAAGAGGAGAAGAAGGAGAAGCAGAAGTAGAATCAGAAGAAACTGAAGAAGAAACAGAAGCAAAAAAACAGAAGAAGAAGAGCAGAAGCAGAAGGAGAAGCAGAAGCAGAAGGAGAAGCAAAAAGAGAAGCAGAAGGAGAAGTAGAAGAAGCAGCAGAAGGAGAAACAGCAGAAGAAGCAGAAAAACAAGCAGGAGAAGCAGAAGCAGAAAGAGAAGAAGAAGCAGTAGAAGCATAAGAAGCAGAAGCAGGAGAAGCAGAAGCAGACGCTAAAGAAGAAGCATAAGAAGCAGAAGCAGAGGGAAAAACAGAAGAAGGAGAAAGAGCAGCAGAAGGTGAAGCAGAAGGAGATGCAGAAGCAGAAAGAGAAGCAGAAACAGAAGGAGAAGAAGAAGGAGAATTTGGAGAATCAGAAGAAGCAGAAGCAGAAGCTGAAAGAGAAGGAGAAGAAGGACAAGGAGATGCAGAAGGAGAAGGACAAGCAGGAGAAGCAGAAGAAGCAGAAGCGGGAGGAGCAGAAGAAGAAGAAGAAACAGAAGAAAGAGAAGGAGCAGAAGGAGAAGCAGAAGCAAAAGGAGAAGCAGAAAGAGAAGCAGAAGAAGCAGAAGAAGCAGTAGCAGGAGAAGCAGAAGCAGAAGAAACAAAAGAGGCCCAAGAAGCAGAAGGAGAACCTGAAGCAGAAGAAGCAGAAGCAGCAAAAACTGGAAAAGCAGAAGCAGAAGAAACAGAACAAGCAGAAGAAGCAGAACGAAAAGCAGAAGAAGAAGGAGAAAGAGAAGGATTAGGAGTAGGAGGAGCAGAAGCAGAATGAGAAGCAGAAAGAGAAGCAGAAGGAGAAGCAGAAGGAGAAATAGAAGAAGCAGAAGCAGGAGAAGCAGAAGCAGAATGAGAAGCACAAGAAGGAGAAATTGAAAGAGAAGGAGAATGAGACGGAGAAGCAGAAGGAGAAGTAGGAGAAGCAGAAGAAGAAGAAGCAGGAGAAGCAGAAGAAACAGAAGAAGGAGAAGAGCAGAAGCAGAAACAGACGGAGAAGCAGAAGCAAAAGGAGAAACAGAAGAAGCAGAAGCTGAAGCAGAAGAAGAAGCAACAGAAAAAGCAGAAGCAGAAGAAGAAGCAGCAGGAGAAGCAGAAGAAGAAGAAGGAGAATGAGAAGCAGAAAGAGAAGCAGAAGCAGAAAGAGAAGCAGAAACAGAAGGAGAACAAGAAATAGAAGCAGGAGAATCAGAAGAAGCAGAAAGAAGAGAAGAACGAGAAGCAGAAGTAGAATCAGAAGAAACAGAAGAAGAAGAAACAGAAGCAAAAGAAACAGAAGAAGAAGAGCAGAAGCAGAAGGAGAAGCAGAAGCAGAAGGAGAAGCAGAAAGAGAAGCAGGAGAAGCAGAAGAAGCAGCAGCAGGAGAAGCAGAAGAAACAGGAGAAGCCGAAGAAGCAGAAGCAGAATCTGAAGCAGAAGGAGAAACAGAAGAAGCACAATCTAAAGCATAAGCAGAAGAAACAGAAATAGTAGAATAAGCAGAAGCAGAAGCAGCAGGAAAAGCAGAAGAAGAAGATGGGGAAGGCGAAAGAGGAATATTAGGAGTAGGAGAAGCAAAAGGATAAGCAGAAGCAGAAAGAGACGCAGAAGGAGAAGCAGCAAGAGAAGTAGGAGAAGCAGGAGAAGCAGAAGCAGGAGAAGCAGAATAAACAGAAGACGCAGAAGCAGAATGAGAAGCAGAAGGAGAAATTGAAGCAGAAGCAGAAGCAGAAGGAGAAACAGAAGCAGAAGGAGAAGCAGAAGAAGGAGAAGGAGAAGGAGAAGCAGAAAGAGAAGCCGAACGAGAAGCAGGAGAAGCAGAAGCAGGAGAAGCAGAAACAGAAGGAGAAGCAGCAAGAGAAGTAGGAGAAGCAGGAGAAGCAGAAGCAGGAGAAGCAGAATAAACAGAAGACGCAGAAGCAGAATGAGAAGCAGAAGGAGAAATTGAAGCAGAAGCAGAAGCAGAAGGAGAAACAGAATCAGAAGGAGAAGCAGAAGAAGGAGAAGGAGAAGGAGAAGCAGAAAGAGAAGCCGAACGAGAAGCAGGAGAAGCAGAAGCAGGAGAAGCAGAAACAGAAGAAACAGAAGAAGGAGAAGAAACAGAAGGAGAAGCAGAAACAGAAGAAAAAGCAGAAAGAGAAGCAGGAGAAGCAGAAGAAGCAGCAGCAGGAGAAGCAAAAGCAGAAGCAGAACCTGAAGCAGAAGGAGAAGCAGGAGAAGCAGAATCTGGAGAAGCAGAAGGAGAAGCAGAAGCAGAAAGAGAAGCAAAAGCAGAAGGAGAAGCAGAACTAGAAGCAGAAGAAACAGAAGAAGCAGAGGCAGTAGCAGAAGAAGCAGAAGATGCAGAAGCTTAAGGAGAAGCAGAAGGAAAAGCAGAAGAACGAGAAGGTGAAGGAGAAGGAGAAACAGAAGGAGAAGCAGAAAGAGCAGCAGAAGGAGGAGCAGGAGATGCAGAAACAGGAGGAGCATAAGCAGAACATACAGGAGAAGGACAAGAAGCAGAAGCAGAAGGAGAAGCAGATACAGAAGGAGAAGCAGAAAGAGAAGGAGGGGAAGCAGAAGAAGCTGAAGCAGGAGAAGCAGAAGCATAAGAATCCGAAGAAGCAGAAGGAGAACCTGAAGCAGAAGAAGAAGCAGGAGAAGCAGAAGAAGCAGAATCTGGAGAAGCAGAAGGAGAAGCAGAAGGAGAAGCAGAAGCAGAAAGAGAATCAAAAGCAAAAGGAGAAGCAGAAGAAACAGAAGAAATAGAAGCAGTAGCCGTTGTAGCAGAAGCAGAAGGAAAAGCAGAAGAACAAGAAGGAGAAGGAGAAAAGGAAGGAGAAGCAGAAGGAGAAGCAGAAAGAGAAGCAGGTAAAGCAGAAGAAGAAGAAGCAGAAGGAGAACCAGAAGGAGAAGCAGAAGAAGGAGAAAGAGAAGCAGAAGCAGAAGAAGATGCAGAAGGAGAAGCAGGAGAAGCAGAAGAAGCAGAAGCAGAAGGAGAAGCAGGAAAAGCAGAAGAAGCAGAAGCAAAAGGAGAGGCAAAAGAAGGAGAAGGAGAAGCAGAGGCAGAAGAAGAAGCATAAGGACAAGCACAAGCAGAAGGAGATGCAGAAGGAGAAGCAGGAGAAGCAGAAGAAGCAGAAGCTGAAAGAGAAGCAGAAGTAGGAGAAGGAGAAGGAGGAGAAGCAGAAGCAGAAGGAGAAGCAGAAGCAGAATGAGAAGCAGAAAGAGAAGCAGGAGGAGGACAAGAAGCAGAAGCCGGAGAAGCCGAAAGAGAAGAAGCAGAAACAGAAGCAGAAGGAGAAGCAGAAGGAGAAGGAGAAGCAGCAGAAGAAGTAGAACCAGAAATTCAGGCACGAGAAACAGAAGAAGCAGAAGCAGAAGGAGAAGCAAAAAGAGAAGCAGAAGGAGAAGTAGAAAAAGCAGCAGAAGAAGCAGAAAAACAAGCAGGAGAAGCAGAAGCAGAAAGAGAAGTAGAAGCAGAAGAAGAAGCAGTAGAAGCAGAAGAAGCAGAAGCAGGAGAAGCAGAACCAGAAGAAGAAGAAGAAGCATAAGAAGCAGAAGCAGAGGGAGAAGCAGAAGAAGGAGAAGCAGAAGCAGAAGAAGCAGCAGAAGGAGAAGCAGAAGCAGAAGATGATGCAGAAAGAGAAGCAGGAGAAGCAGAAGAAGGAGAAGGAGAAGGCGAAAGAGAAGGATTAGGAGTAGGAGAAGCAAAAGTTTAAGCAGAAGCAGAAAGAGACGCAGAAGGAGAAGCAGCACGAAAAGTAGGAAAAGCAGGAGAAGCAGAAGAAACAGAAGACGCAGAAGCAGAATGAGAAGCAGAAGGAGAAATTGAAGCAGAAGCAGAAGCAGAAAGAGAAGCAGAAGCAGATGGAGATGCAGAAGAAGTAGAAGGAGAAGCAGAAAGAGAAGCAGAAAGAGAAGCAGCACGAGTTTTAGGAGAAGCAGGAGAAGCAGAAGCACGAGAAGCAGAAGAAACAGAAGACGCAGAAGCAGAATGAGAAGCAGAAGGAGAAATTGAAGCAGAAGCAGAAGGAGAAGCAGAACCAGAAGGAGAAGCAGAAGAAGGAGAAGGAGAAGCAGAAAGAGAAGCAGAAAGAGAAGCAGCACGAGAAGTAGGAGAAGCAGGAGAAGCAGAAGCAGGAGAAGCAGAAGAAACAGAAGACGCAGAAGCAGAATGAGAAGCAGAAGGAGAAATTGAAGCAGAAGCAGAAGCAGAAGGAGAAGCAGAAGCAGAAGGAGAAGAAGAAGAAGGAGAAGCAGAAAGAGAAGCACAACGAGAAGCAGGAGAAGCAGAAGCAGGAGAAGCAGAAGCAGAAGAAACACAGGAAGGAGAAGAAGCAGAAGGAGAAGCAGAAACAGAAGGAAAAGCAGAAAGAGAAGCAGGAGAAGCAGAAGAAGCAGCAGCAGGAGAAGCAGAAGCAGAAGAATCCGAAGAAGCAGAAGCAGAACCTGAAGCAGAAGGAGAAGCAGGAGAAGCAGAAGAAGCAGAATCTGGACAAGCAGAAGGAAAACCAGAAGCAGAAAGAGAAGCAAAAGCAGAAGGAGAAGCAGAAGGGGAAGCAGAAGAAACAGAAGAAGCAGAGGCTGTAGCAGAAGAAGCAGAAGATGCAGAAGCAGAAGGAAAAGCAGAAGAACGAGAAGGAGAAGGAGTAGGAGAAACAGAAGGAGAAGCAGAAAGAGAAGCAGAAGAAGGAGCAGGAGAAGGAAAAGCAGCAGGAAAAGCAGAAAGAGCAGCAGAAGGAGAAGCAGGAGATGCAGAAACTTGAGAAGCAGAAGCAGAAGAAACACAAGAAGGACAAGAAGCAGAAGCAGAAGGAGAAGCAGAAACAGAAGGAGAAGCAGGAAGAGAAGGAGGGAAAGCAGAAGAAGCAGAAGCAGGAGAAGCAGAAGCATAAGAATGTGAAGAAGCAGAAGGAGAACCTGAAGCAGAAGGACAATCAGGAGAAGCAGAAGAAGCAGAATCTGAAGAAGCAGAATAAGAAGCTAAGGAGAAGCAGAAGCAGAAAGAGAATCAAAAGCAGAAGGAGAAGCAGAAGAAACAGAAGAAGTAGAAGCAGAAGCAGTTGTAGCAGAAGCAGAAGGAAAAGCAGAATAACAAGAAGGAGAAGGAGAATCAGAAGGAGAAGCAGAAAGAGACGCAGGTAAAGCAGAAGAAGAAGAAGCAAAAGGAGAATCAGAAGGAGAAGCAGAAGAAGGAGAAGGAGAAGCAGAAGAAGATGCAGAATGAGAAGCAGGAGAAGCAGAAGAAGCAGAAGCAGGAGGAGAAGTAGGAAAAGCAGAAGAAGCAGAAGCAAAAGAAGGAGAAGGAGAAGCAGAAGCAGAAGCATAAGGACAAGCACAAGCAGAAGGAGATGCAGAAGGAGAAGCAGGAGAAGCAGAAGAAGCAGAAGATGAAGGAGAAGCAGAAGTAGGAGAAGGAGAAGGAGGAGAAGCAGAAGCAGAAGCAGAAGCGGAATGAGAAGCAGAAAGAGAAGCAGGAGAAGGACAAGAAGCAGAAGCAGGAGTAGCCGAAAGAGAAGAAGCAGAAACATTAGCAGTAGGAGAAGCAGAAGCAGAAGGAGAAGCAGCAGAAGAAGTAGAACCAGAAATTCAGGCAGGAGAAACAGAAGAAGCAGAAGCAGAAGCAGAAGGAGAAGCAAAAAGAAAACCACAAGGAGTAGTAAAAGAAGCAGCAGAAGGAGAAGCAGCAGAAGAAGCATAAAAACAAGCAGGAGAAGCAGAAGCAGAAAGAGAATTAGAAGCTGAAGAAGCAGAACCAGAAGAAGAAGCAGTAGAAGCATAAGAAGCAGAAGCAGGAGAAGCAGAAGCAGAAGAAAAAGAAGAAGCATTAGAAGCAGAAATAGAAGCAGAGGGAGAAACAGAAGAACGAGAAGGAGCAGCAGAAGGTGAAGCAGAAAGAGATGCAGAAGCAGAAAGAGAAGCAGAAACAGAAGGAGAAGTTTGAGAATCAGAAGAAGCAGAAGCAGAAAGAGAAGCAAAAGAGGGAGAAGGAGAAGCAGAAGCAGAAGGACAATCAGGAGAAGCCGAAGAAGCAGAAGCGGGAGAAGCAGAAGAAGAAGAAGAAGAAACAGAAGAAGGAGAAGCAGCAGAAGGAGAAGCAGAAGCAGAAGGAGAAGCAGAAATAGAAACAGAAGCAGAAGAAGCAGTTGCAGGAGAAGCAGAAGAAACAGAAGAAGCCCAAGAAGCAGAAGGAGAACCTGAAGCAGAAGGACAAGCAGAAGCAGCACAAGCTGGAAAAGCAGAAGCAGAAGATACAGAAGAAGCAGAAGCAGAACGAGAAGCAGAAGAATAAGAAGGAGAAAGAGAAGGATTAGGAGTAGGAGGAGCAGAAGCAGAATTAGAAGCAGAAAGAGAAGCAGAAGGAGAAGCAGAAGGAGAAACAGAAGAAGCAGAAGCAGAAGCAAAATGAGAAGCACAAGAGGGAGAAATTGAAGGAGAAGGAGAATGAAACGGAGAAGCAGAAGGAGAAGTAGGAGAAGCAGAAGAAGGAGAAGCAGGAGAAGCAGAAGCAGAAGAAACAGAAGAAGGAGAAGAGCAGAAGCAGAAGGAGAAACAGAAGCAGAAGGAGAAGCAGAAGAAGCAGAAGCTGAAGCAGAAGAAACTGAAAAAGCAGAAAAAGAAGAAGAAGCAGAAGAAGAAGAAGCAGGAAAAGCAGAAGAAGAAGAAGGAGAAGGAGAAAGAGAAGGAGTAGGAGTAGGAGAAACAGACGGATAAGCAGAAGCAGAAAGAGAAGGAGAAGGAGAAGCAGGAGAAGCAGAAGAAGCAGAAGCAGGAGAAGCAGAAGCAGAATGAAAAGCAGAAGAAGGAGTAATTAAAACAGAAGAAGATGCAGAAGGAGAAGCAGAAGCGGAAGCAGAAGCAGAAGGAAAAGCAGGAGAAGGAGAAGGAGAAGCAGAAGGATAAGAATAAAGAGAAACAGAAGGAGAAGCAGGAGAAGCAGGAGAAGCATAAGCAGAAGAAATAGAAGAAGGAGAAGAATCAGAAGCAGAAAGAGAAGTAGAAACAGAAGGAGATGCAGAAATAGAAGCAGAAGAAGCCGAAGAAGCAGAAGCAGAACCTGAAGCGGAAGGAGAAGCAGAAGAAGCAGAATCTGGAAGAAGAAGGAGAACCAGAAGGAGAAGCAGAAGCAGAAAGAGAAGCAAAAGAAGAAGGAGAAGCAGAAGAAACAGAAGAAGCAGAAGCAGTAGCAGAAGAAGATGAAGATGCAGAAGCAGAAAGAGAAGCAGAAGGAATAGCAGAAGAACGAGAAGGAGAAGGAGAAACAGAAGGAGAAGAAGAAGGAGAAGCAGAAGGAGAATCAGGAAAGGCAGAAGAAGCAGAATCAGACGGAGAAGCAGAAGAAGGAGAAAGAGAAGCAGAAGCAGAAGAAGAAGCAGACGAAAAGCACAAGCAGAAGGAGATGCAGAAGGAGAAGCAGGAGAAGCACAAGAAGCAGAAGCAGAAGGAGAGAAGAAGTAGAAGAAGCAGAATCAGAAGAAGCACAAGCAGAAGTAGAAAGAGAAGCCGACGAAGAGAAGCAGAACGAGAAGCAGGAGAAGCAGAAGAAGCAGAAGCGGGAGAAGCAGAAGAAGAAGAAACAGAAGAAGGAGAAGGAGCAGAAGCAGAAGGAGAAGGAAAAGCAGAAGGAGAAGCAGAAAGAGAAGCAGGAAAAGCAGAAGAAGCAGAAGCAGGAGAAGCAGAAACAGAAGGAGAAGCAGAAAGAGCAGGGGAAGCAGAAGAAGTAGAAGCAGGAGAAGCAGAAGCATAAGAATCCGAAGAAGCAGAAGCAAAACCTCAAGCAAAAGCGGAAGCAGGAGAAGCAGAAGAAGCAGAATCTGGAGAAGCTGAATGAGAAGCTGAAGGAGAAGCAGAAGCTGAAAGAGAATCAAAAGCAGAAGGAGACGCAGAAGAAACAGAAGAAGCAGTAGCAGTTGCAGCAGAAGCAGAAGGAGAAGCAGAAAGAAAAGCAGAAGAACGACAAGGAGAAGGAGAAACAGAAGGAGAAGCAGAAGGAGAATCAGAAGGAGAAGCAGAAGAAGCAGAAGGAGAAGCAGAAGCAGAAGAAGCAGAAGGAGAAGCAGAAGGAGAAACAGAAGCAGAAGAAGCAGCAGAAGGAGAAGCAGAAGCAGAATGAGAAGCAGAAAGAGAAGCAGTAGAAGCAGAAGAAGCAGGAAAAGAAGAAGCAGAAGAAAGAGAAGAAGAAGAAGAAGAAGAAGAAGAAGAAGAAGAAGAAGAAGAAGAAGAAGAAGAAGAAGACGAAGAAGAACAAGAACAAGAACAAGAACAAGAAGAACAAGAAGAAGAAGAAGAAGGAGGAGGAGGAGGAGGAGAAGGAGAGGCATAAGGAGAAGCAGAAGAAGCAGAAGCAGGAGAAGCAGAAGCAGAAGAAAAGAATAAGCAAAAGAAGCAGAATCAGAGGGAGAAGCAGAAGAAGGAGGAGGAGCAGAAGGAGAAGGAGAAGCAGAAGGAGAATCAGAAGGAGAAGCAGAAGAAGGAGAAGCAGAAGCAGAAGAAGCAGCAGAAGGAGAAGCAGAAGTAGAAGAAGATGCAGAAGGAGAAGCAGCAGAAGCAGAAGCAGAAGGAGAAACAGAAGTAGGAGAAGGAAAAGGAGAAGGAAGGGCAGCAGAAGCAATAGGAGAAGCAGAAGGAGAAGCAGAAGCAGAATGAGAAGCAAAAAGAGAAGCAGTAGAAGCAGAAAAAACAGGAGAAGCAGAAGAAAGAGAAGAAGAATAATAAGAATAAGAATAAGAATAAGAATAAGAAGAAGAAGAAGAAGAAGAAGAAGAAGAAGAAGAAGAAGAAGAAGAAGAAGAAGAAGAAGGAGCAGCATAAGGAGCAGCATAAGGAGAAGCATAAGGAGAAGCAGTAGATGAAGGAGAAGCAGAAGAAATAGAATAAGCAAAAGAAGCAGAAGCAGAAGCAGTGGGAGAAGCAGAAGAAGGAGAAGGAGAAGGAGCAGCAGAAGGAGAAGCAAATGCAGAAAGAGAAGCAGAAACAGAAGGAGAACAAACGGAGAAGCAGGAGAATCAGAAGAAGCAGAAGTAGAAACAGAAAGAGAAGTAGAAGAAGGAGAAGCAGAATCAGAAGAAACAGAAGAAGAAGAAGAAGAAGAAGAAGAAGAAGAAACAGAAGCAAAAGAAACAGAAGAAGGAGAAGAGCAGAAGCAGAAGCAGAAGGAAAAGCAGAAGCAGAAGGAGAAGCAGAAAGAGAAGCAGGAGAAGCTGAACAAGCAGGAGAAGAAGAAGCAGAAGAAACAGGAGAAGCCGAAGAAGCAGAAGCAGAATCTGAAGCAGAAGGAGAAACAGAAGAAGCACAATCTGAAGCAGAAGCAGAAGAAAGAGAAATAGTAGAATAAGCAGAAGCAGAAGCACCAGGAGAAGCAGAAGAAGAAGAAGGAGAAGACGAAAGAGAAGGATTAGGAGTAGGAGAAGCAAAAGGATAAGCAGAAGCAGAAAGAGACGCAGAAGGAGAAGCAGCACGAGAAGTAGGAGTAGCAGGAAAAGAAGAAGCAGGAGAAGCAGAAGAAACAGAAGGCGCAGAAGCAGAATGAGAAGCAGAAGGAGAAATTGAAGCAGAAGCAGAAGCAGAAGGAGAAGCAGAAGAAGAAGCAGAAGAAGGAGAAGGACAAGGAGAAGGAGAAAGAGAAGCAGAAAGAGAAGCAGAACGAGAAGCAGGAGAAGCAGAAGCTGGAGAAGCCGAAGCAGAAGAAACAGAAGAAGGGGAAGAAGCAGAAGGAGAACGAGAAGCAGAAACAGAAGGAAAAGCAGAAAGAGAAGCAGGAGAAGCAGAAGAAGCAGCAGCAGGAGAAGCAGAAGCAGAAGAAGCCGAAAAAGCAAAAGCAGAACCTGAAGCAGAAGGAGAAGCAGGAGAAGCAGAAGAAGCAGAATCTGGAGAAGCAGAAGGAGTAGCAGAAGCAGAAAGAGAAGCAAAAGCAGAAGGAGAAGCAGAAGAAACAGAAGAAGCAGAGGCAGTATCAGAAGAAGCAGAAGATTCAGAAGCAGAAGGAGAAGCAGAAGGAAAAGCAGAAGAACTAGAAGGAGAAGGAGAAGGAGAAACAGGAGTAGAAGCAGAAAGAGAAGCAGAAGAAGGAGCAGTAGAAGGAAAAGCGGCAGGAGAAACAGAAAGAGCAGCAGAAGGAGAAGCAGGAGATGCAGAAACAGGAGAAGAACAAGCAGAAGAAACAGGAGAAGGACAAGAAGCAGAAGCAGAAGGAGAAGCAGAAAGAGATGAGGGGAAGCAGAAGAAGCAGGAGAAGCAGAAACATAAGAATCCGAAGAAGCAGAAGGAGAACCTCAGGGAGAAGGAGAAGCAGAAGAAGCAGAATCTGGACAAGCAGAATGAGAATCAGAAGGAGAAGCAGAAGCAGAAAGAGAATCAAAAGCAGAAGGAGAAGCAGAAGAAACAGAAGAAGTAGAAGCAGTAGCAGTTGTAGCAGAAGCAGTAGGAAAAGCAGAAGGAAAAGCAGAAGAACAAGAAGGAGAAGGAGAAACAGAAGGAGAAACAGAAGGAGAAGCAGAAAGAGAAGCAGGTAAAGCAGAAGAAGAAGAAGCAGAAGGAGAATCAGAAGGAGAAGCAGAAGAAGGAGAAGGAGAAGCAGAAGCAGAAGAAGATGCAGAAGGAGAAGCAGAAGAAGCAGAAGCAGAAGGAGAAGCAGGAAAAGCAGAAGAAGCAGAAACAAAAGGTGAAGCAAAAGAAGGAGAAGGAGAAGCAGAGGCAGAAGAAGAAGCATAAGGACAAGCACAAGCAGAAGGAGATGCAGAAGGAGAAGCAGGAGAAGCAGAAGAAGCAGAAGCTGAAAGAGAAGCAGAAGTAGGAGAAGGAGAAGGAGGAGAAGCAGAAGCAGAAGGAGAAGCAGAAGCAGAATGAGAAGCAGAAAGAGAAGCAGGAGGAGGACAAGAATCAGGAGAAGCCGAAAGAGAAGAAGCAGAAACAGAAGCAGAAGGAGAAGCAGCAGAAGAAGTAGAACCAGAAATTCAGGCATGAGAAACAAAAGAAGCAGAAGCAGAAGGAGAAGCAAAAAGAGAAGCAGAAGGAGAAGTAGAAAAAGCAGCAGAAGAAGCAGAAAAACAAGTAGGAGAAGCAGAAGCAGAAAGAGAAGTAGAAGCAGAAATAGCAGAAGAAGCAGAAGAAGAAGCAGTAGAAGCATAAGAAGCAGAAGCAGGAGAAGCAGAACCAGAAGAAAAAGAAGAAGCATAAGAAGCAGAAGCAGAGGGAGAAACAGAAGAAGGAGAAGGAGCAGCAGAAGGTGAAGAAGAAGGAGATGCAGAAGCAGAAAGAGAAGCAGAAATAGAAGGAGAAGAAGAAGGAGAAGTTGGAGAATCAGAAGAAGCAGAAGCAGAAAGAGAAGCAGAAGAAGGAGAAAAAGAAGCAGAAGGAGAAGGACAAGCAGGAGAAGCAGAAGAAGCAGAAGCGGGAGAAGCAGAAGAA
>NW_012289175.1:0-2161 GCF_000151885.1 Dipodomys ordii | reverse complement strand
CTCAAGTAGCAGGTGCTAGCCAAGATCCACCAGCCTCAGGCCTTGCAACCAACCCCTTCCTGATGGGGTCCACCCGAGTCCTGCTATGGATGTGGTCTAAAGGGGCTCTGTCCCCTAAATAGGCCATGCTACCAAGGTGGCCAGCCCAGCCTAGAAGCACAGCCTGCCCACAGCCACAAAAGCTAACCCAGCCATGGTGGAATGGTCCAGGACACTGGGCCATGGACTGTCCATCATCCTTTCAGGGACAGTGGTCATCACTAAGGCCCCATTGTCCGCTCCTGACATTCTGGGACTGACCAGTGGGGAAGACTGAGGAGGCCCTGGAATCCTGGCCCTGACCACTCCCATCACTGCACTGGAGCCCAGGGTCACAATCATGGTGGCAGAGAAGATAATCTTGCTTTTGATGGACACAGGTGCTATGTATTCGATGCCGAGTTCCATGACCAGACTTACCTAGCCAATATCCCCAGAGTCAGGGTGGAGGAAAAACCTTACAAGCCACCCTCCCCCCCAAAAAACCCTATCATTTGTCTTTTGTCAGGAGTGACCTTTTGTCACGTCTTTGTTATTCCCCACTGTCAAGTCCCAGTGCTGGGCAGAGACCTTTTGGCCAAACTTGGAACCTCTATTACCCTATGCCCTCCCCAATTGTCACAATGTGATATTGATTCGGTCTCCCCCACAATCTCCTTGTTGATGGCTTTAGTAGGCTCACTTAATGACTCCTTGGATTTCCTTTTTCTACCCTCCAAGGTAGAGCCCAAGGTATAGGATTCTTACAACCCTTCTATTGATAAGCAAGGGAACACCCCCCCCCCCGCCAACACTCCTTCACAACCCTAGTACCCCCTCCCTTGTGACGGTCTTCTGGGACTGCCGCGGACCGGGTTCTGTCGGGACGACGGAGGATACCTAGGGGAGGAACCTGGAATAGGATGGGGAGATGGCAAACAGACAACTCACACACAAGAGGAGTGGATGTTGAGTGCTGAGTGCTGAGTGCGATTTAATGCAGAGAATAGTAAACTTTTATAACAGAAGTCTTCATGAGAAAGGGCAAAAGGTTACACAATCTTGCTGCATGGCTTCATTTTTAGGTGGTCACCAGCTGATCGCCTGACAGGCACTTGTTTCCGGCTTATCTCTAAGGAATACAATGATTACGACGTTTTGTCACCAATTAACCATTATCTGTCTTTACAGAGGTCTTAACTTTCCCAAATAGATCTTTCCTGTTTCTTCTTTAATAGTAAACCTCAAAGAGACCTGTATCTAGCAATTCTTTAGGTCTAACAATTCTCTTAGTAAATAGCAGGAAATAATTATCTCAGCAATTGCCATACATTCTTTCTGTTCTAGCCGCGCCTACAGCTTCTTGTACATCCCTTACAAACAATTCCTTCTGCTGAAGTGACTTTGTGAAACCCCCAATACTTTTATATTTACTTATAACTTGTCTACTAAACTCCATAAGAGGGGTTTCAGGGTAGCACTTAACTCTGGTGAGTTAGTCATATTTTTTAGGACACTCATCAGATATTGGAGTCGTCAACACTCTTCAGAAAGAGCTTTGTATAAGGGAAACGTTGACAATGAGAAAGTACAAAGAGCAGTAGAAGCAGTAAAAGATTAATAGGCACTCTTATGAGAAAGAAAGGCAGAAGCACATCTTTTCCAGGGGTTTTGCCAGCCTTTTCCCAGGAGTAGGCCTCTTAGAATCCCTATTCTCCGAGGTAGACTTCGGTGAAGTCCCAAAACTTGGAGATAGGTTTCTGTAAAGCCCCATTCTCTGAGGTAGACTTCGGTGAAGTCCCAAAACTCAGAGATAGGTCTCGAGGCCCCTATCATGGTCTGATAGATGGTTTCCCATGCTAAGCAGACTCTACTGGGGTCGGCGTGGCATGGGACTGTAACCAATTGTTAAACACTTACTGAGAAAAGGGCCGCCATGTCCCACTAACTCTCCCTATAATACCCCCATCTTAGCAACAGCCAAAACAAATGGTTCATTCTGCATTGTGCAGGAACTTCATCTTATAATTGCTGCTGTTAACCCCTTAGACCCTATTGTGCCCAACCCTTATATACTGCTTTTCACAATCCCTGCGATGGGTGCCTATTGGATATTAAAAAAAAAAGATGTAAAAAAAATTGG
>NW_012289174.1:0-1525 GCF_000151885.1 Dipodomys ordii | reverse complement strand
CACATAAGCAAAAAGAAAAAAAAAAACCGGAAGTGGCGCTGTGGCTCAAGTGGCGCTGTGGCTCAAGTGGTAGAGCGCTAGCCTTGAGCTGAAGAGCTGAGGGACGGCGCCCAGGCCCAGAGTTCAGGCCCCACGACTGGACCCAAAAAAAAAAAAAAAAAGAATACTGTTTCACCTTTTTTTCTATGATTTCCCTCCCTCCCTCCCTCCCTCCCTCTTTTCCTTCTTTCCTTTTTTGTAATACTGGGGTTGTGTGTCCTAGGGAAGTGCCCTCAATTTTTTATTTTTTGGCTTCTGGTACTGGGGCTTGAACTCAGGACCTGCGCTCTCACTTGGCTGATGCGCTCCTTTTTCTTCTTCTACTTATTTTGGTGCTTATATTGGGACTTAAGCTCAGGGCCTGGGTACTGTCTCTTAGTTGCTTTTTCAAGGTTGGTGCACTACCACTTAAACCACAACTCCACTTCTAGTTTTTTGGTGGCTAATTGAAGATAAGACTCACATCATTCCTGCCTGGGCTGGCTTTAAACCTCAGTCTTCAGATTGCAGGCTTTTGAGTAGCTAGAATTACCGACAAGTACACCTGGTTGATCCCACTTGTTTTTTTTTTTTTTTTTCGGTCGGTCATGGGGCTTGAACTCTGGGCCTGGGTGCTGGCCCTCAGCTCTTCAGCTCAAGACTAGTGCTCTACCACTTGAGCCACAGTGCCACTTCCGGTTTTCTGGAGTTAACTGGAGATAAGAGACTTTCCTGCCCAGGCTGGCTTTGAATCACCATCCTCAGATCTCAGCCTCCTGAGTATCTAGGATGACAGGCGTGAGCCACTGGCGCCCCGCTGGTCCCATTCTTTTGTGTGTGTTGGGTGGGGGGCTGGGTCCTGGGGCTTGAACTCAGGGCCTGGGTGCTGTCTCTGTGCTCTTTTGTTCAACACCAAGCATTCTCCCACTTGAGCCACAGCTCCACTTCTGGTTTTTTGCTGGTTAATTGGAGTCTCGTGGACTTTCTTGCCCAGGCTGGCTTGGAGCTGTGATCCTCAGATCTCAGCCTGTTAAGTAGCTAGGATTACAGGCGTGAGCACCTGAATCCAGCCTCCTAACCTGCTCATAAGGTGGGGTTATTTCCTAATAAATAATATTGAGACCACAGGCTTTTGAAAAAAGCCTTCTTTAGAATAGTTGTATTTATCTGATGAGAAATTCTTCAGGAAACAGTCACTCCAGGAAGGCTGAACAAAGCTGGAAAGCCAGTTTGTAACCAAAACATTCAACTCCAAGCCAGTTGATTGAAAGTCAGAGCTGGCTGTCCAGGCTCAAACTGAGAATGGCCCTGCCCAGGGCAGGCTTAGCAACTAAACAGAGCAGTAACTAGTTAATCAAGATGGACGTACTTAACCAACATTCTTAGGTCAGTGGAATTGTGGTTTGTGGCCATGCTGTCTACTCAGCCATGCTCTTTGATTGAGTATTTCAGAGACCCTGGAGGCCAACCAAAGACTAAATTTTAGAACTGCCACCTAGCAGACTGA
>NW_012289173.1:0-12673 GCF_000151885.1 Dipodomys ordii | reverse complement strand
TTTGTCCCGCTGTGTCCCCCACTGTGTCCGACTGTGTACCCCCTATCTACCCATCTGTGTCCCCTGCTGTGTCCCCGCTGTGTCCCGCTGTGTCCCTGCTGTGTAACGCTGAGTCCCACTTTGTGTCCTACTTTATCCCCCGCTGTTTCCCGCTGTTTCCCACTGTACCCCTACAGTATCCCTGCTGTGTCCCGCTGTGTTCCGCGCTGTGTCCCTGCTGTGTCCCTTTGTATCCCGCTGTGTCCCACTGTGTCCCCCGATGTGTCCCGCTCTGTCCCGCTGTGTCCCCCACTGTGTTCCCCTCTGTGTCCTGCTGTGTCCGGCTGTGTCCTGCTGTGTACTCGCTGTGTCCCCGCTGTGTCCCGCTGTGTCCTCGCTGTGTCCCAGCTGTGTCCCGCTGTGTCCCGCTGTGGCCTTGCTGTTTCCCCTGCTGTGTGCATCTGTGTCCCGCTTTGTCCTCGTTGTGTCCCATGCTATATCCCGCTGTGTTCCCCGCTCTGTCCCGCTGTGTCCCCGCTATGTCCCGCTGTGTCCCCCGCTATATCCCGCTGTGTTCCCCGCTCTGTCCCGCTGTGTCCCCGCTATGTCCCGCTGTGTCCCCCGCTATATACTGCTCTGTCCCCCGCTGTGTCCTGCTGTGTCCCTGCTGTATCCCCGATGTGTCCCACTGTGTACCCCGCTGTGTCCCGCTGTGTCCCACTGTGTCCCCCGCTGTGTTCCCCTCTGTGTCCTGCTGTGTCCGGCTGTGTCCCGCTGTGTACTCACTGTGTCCCCGCTGTGTCCCGCTGTGTCCTCGCTGTGTCCAGCTGTGTCCCGCTGTCTCCCCGTTGTTCGCCGGTTTGTCTCCACTGTCCCCCGCTGTGTCCCTCGCTGTGTACCTCTGTGTCCCGCTCTGTCCTCGCTTTGTCCCCGCGATGTGCCGCTGTGTCCCCGCTGTGTCCCTGCTGTGTTCCACTCTCTCCCGCTGTGTGGGGCTCTGTGTCCCCTGCTGTGTCCCCCGCTGTGTCCCACTGTATCCCGGTGTGTCCTGCTTTGTCGCCCGCTGTGTCCCGCTGTTTCCCACTGTGCCCCTGCTGTGTCCCCGCTGTGTCCCGCTGTGTACCCCGCTGTGTCCCAATGTGTCCCGCTGTGTGCCCCTTTGTTCCCCTCTGTGTCCTGCTGTGTCCCCTGCTGTGTCCCCGCTGTGTCCCGCTGTGTCCCCGCTGTGTAACACTGTGTCCCCCTTTGTGTCCCGCTGTGTCCTTGCTCTGTCCCCCACTGTGTCTCCGCTGTGACCCGATGTGTCTCTGCTGTGTCCCCCGCTGTGTCCCGCAGTATCCCGGTGTGTCCCGCTTTGTCCCCCGCTGTGTCCCGCTGTTTCCCACTGTGCCCCTGCTGTGTCCCCGCTGTGTCCCGCTGTGTACCCCACTGTGTCCCACTGTGTCCCCCGCTGTGTCCCTGCTGTGTCCCTTTGTGTCTCGCTGTGACGCGCTGTGTACCCTGCAGTGTCCTGCTGTGTCCCCCGATGTGTCCCGCTGTGTCCCGCTGTGTCCACACTGTGTCCCGCTTTGTCCCCGCTGTGTCCCCTGCTGTGTCCCGCTGTGTCCCCGGCTGTGTCCTCCGCTGTGTCCCACTGTATGCCGGTGTGTCCCGCTTTGTCACCCGCTGAGTCCAGCTGTTTCCCACTGTGCCCTTGCTGTGTCCCAGCTGTGTACCGCTGTGTACCCCGCTGTGTCCCACTGTGTCCCACTGTTTGCCCCCTTTGTCCCCTCTTTGTCCTGCTGTGTCCCCTGCTGTGTCCCCGCTGTGTCTCCGCTGTGTAACGCTGTGTCACCCTTTGTGTCCCGCTGTGTCCCCCTTTGTGTCCCGCTGTGTCCTTGCTGTGTCCCCCACTTTGTCCCCGCTGTGACCCGATGTGTCCCTGCTGTGTCCCCCACTGTGTCCCGCTGTGTCCCGTTGTGTCCCCGGCTGTGTCCCCCGTTGTATCCCGCTCTTTCCCGATGTGTCCCGCTGTGTCCTTGCTGTGTCCCCATTTGTGTCCCGCTGTGTCCTCTCTGTGTCCCCCGCTGTGTCCCGCTGTGTCCCCATGTGTCACGCTGTGTCCTCTCTGTGTCCCTCTGTGTCCCCGCTGTGTCCCACTGTGTCCCCCGCTGTGTCCCCGCTGTGTCCTCGCTGTGTCCCCGCTGTGTCCTGCTGTGTCCCCGCTGTGTCCCGCTGTGCCCCCGCTGTGTCCCGATGTGTACCGCTGTGTCTGCCTCTGTGTACCCCGCTGTGTCCTGCTGTATCCCCATGTGTCACGCTGTGTCCTGCTGTGTCCTCGCTGTGTTCCCCGCTGTTTACCACTGTTTTCCTTGCTGTGTCACCCGCTGTGTCCTTTGATGTGTCCCCAGCTGAGTCCCGCTGTGTCCCCCGCTGTTTACCGCTGTGTCCCCCACTGTGTCCACTGCTTTGTCCCCGCTGTGTCCCCGCTCTGTCCCGCTGTGTCCCGCTGTGTCCCTCTGTGTCGCCCCCTGTGTCCCCCTGTGTCTCTGCTGTTTCCCACTGTGACCCCCGCACTGTCCTGCTGTGTCCCCGTTGTCCACCGGTGTGTCCCCTCTGTCCCCCGCTGTGTCCCGCTGTTTCCCACTGTGCCCCTGCTGTTTCCCCGCTGTGTCCTGCTGTGCCCTTGCTGTGTCCCCATTTGTGTCCCGCTGTGTCCCTGCTGTGTTCCACTCTCTCCCGCTGTGTGGGGCTGTGTGTCCCCTGCTGTGTCCCCCGCTGTGTCCCGCTGTATGCTGGTGTGTCCCGCTTTGTCCCCCGCTGTGTCCAGCTTTTTCCCACTGTGCCCCTGCTGTGTCCCCGCTGTGTCCCACTGTGTACCCCGCTGTGTCCCACTGTGTCCGGCTGTGTGCCCCCTTTGTTCCCCTCTGTGTCCTGCTGTGTCCCCCGCTGTGTCCCCGTTGTGTCCCCGCTGTGTAACGCTGTGTCCCCCTTTGTGTCCCCTGTGTCCCCCTTTGTGTCCCGCTGTGTCCTTGCTGTGTCCCCCACTGTGTCCGCGCTGTGACCCGATGTGTCCCTGCTGTGTCCCCTGCTGTGTCCGCTATGTCCCCAGCTTTGTCCCCCGCTGTGTCCCGCTCTTTCCCGCTGTGTCCCGCTGTGTCCTTGCTTTGTCCCCATTTGTGTCCCGCTGTGTCCTCTCTGTGTCCCCCGCTGTGTCCCGCTGTGTCCCCATGTGTCACGCTGTGTCCGCTCTGTGTATCCCTCTGTGTCCCACTGTGTCCTCGATGTGTCCCACACTGTGTCCCCGCTGTGACCCGCTGTGTCCCTGCTGTGTCCCGCTGTGTCCCGCTGTGTCCCCCTGTGTCCCCGAAGTCCCCCGCTGTGTCCCGTTGTGTCCCCGCTGTCTGCATGTTTGTCCCCGCTGTCCCCCGCTGTGTCCCCGGCTGTGTCCCCCGCTGTGTCCCGCTCTTTCCCGCTGTGTCCCGCTGTGCCCTTGCTGTGTCCCCATTTGTGTCCCGCTGTGTCCTCTCTGTGTCCCCCGCTGTCCCCCACTGTGTCCCCCGCTGTGTCCCGCTGTGTCCCCAGCTGTATCCCGCTGTGTCCCCCACTGTGTCCCCCACTGTGTCCCGCTGTGGCCCCGCTGTGTCTAAATGTGTACCGCTGTGTCTGCCTCTGTGTACACCGCTGTGTCCTGCTGTGTCTCCCGCTGTGTCCCACTGTGTTCCGCTGTGTGCCCCCTTTGTTCCCCTCTGTCTCCTGCTTAGTCCCCTGCTGTGTCCCCGCTGTGTCCTGCTGTGTCCCCGCTGTGTAACGCTGTGTCCCCCTTTGTGACCCGTTGTGTCCCCCGCTGTGTCCTTGCTGTGTCCCTTGGTGTCCCGCTGTGTCCCGCTGTGTACCCTGCAGTGTCCTGCTGTGTCGGCCGATGTGTCCCGCTGTGTCCCGCTGTGTCCCCACTGTGTCTCCCTGTGTCCCCGCTGTGTCCCCTGCTGTGTCCCGCTGTGTCCCCGGCTGTGTCCCCCGCTGTGTCCCACTCTTTCACGATGTGTTCTGCTGTGTCCTTGCTGTGTCCCCATTTGTGTCCCGCTGTGTCCTTGCCTCTTCCCCCGCTGGGTCCCGCTGTGTCCCCACGTGTCACGCTGTGTCCTCGCTGTGTATCCCTCGGTGTTCCGCTGTGTCCTTGCTGTGTCCCCCTCTCTGTCCCCACTGTGATCCGATGTGTCCCTGCTGTGTCCCCGGCTGTGTCCCCCGCTGTGTCCCGCTCTTTCCCGCTGTGTCCCGCTGTGTCCTTGCTGTGTCGCGCTGTGTCCTCTCTGTGTCCCCCGCTGGGTCCCGCTGGGTCCCCATGTGTCACGCTGTGTCCTCACTGTTTATCCCTTTATCCCTCTGTGTCCCTCTCTGTCCTCGCTGTGTCCCACACTGTGTCCCCGCTGTGACCCGCTGTGTCCCTGCTGTGTCCCTGCTGTGTCCCGCTGTGTCCCACTGTGTCCCGCTGTGTCCCCGATGTCCCCCGCTGTGTCCTGTTGTGTCCCCACTGTCTGCGTGTGTGTCCCCGCTGTCCCCCGCAGTGTCCCCCACTGTGTCCTGCTGTGTCCTCGCTGTGTCCCCAGCTGTGTCCCGCTGTGTCCCCCGCTGTGTCACCCGCTGTGTCCCGCTGTTTCCCACTGTGCCGCTGCTGTGTCCCAGCTGTGTCCCGCTGTGCACCCCGCTGTGTCCCACTGTGTCCCGCTGTGTTCCCCCTTTGTTCCCCTCTGTGTCCTGCTGTGTCCCCTGCTGTGACCCCGCTGTGTCCTGCTGTGTCCCCGCTCTGTAACGCTGTGTCCCCCTTTGTGTCCCGCTGTGTCCTTGCTGTGTCCCCCACTGTGTCCCCGTTGTGACCCCATGTGTCCCTGCTGTGTCCCCCGCTGTGTCCCGCTGTGTCCCCGGCTGTATCCCCCGCTGTGTCCCGCTCTTTCCCGCTGTGTCCCGCTGTGTCCTTGCTGTGTCCCCATTTGTGTCCCGCTGTGTCCTCTCTGTGTCCCCCGCTGCGTCCCGCTGTGTCTCCATGTGTCACGCTGTGTCCTCTCTGTGTATCCCTCTGTGTCCCGCTGTGTCCTCGCTGTGTCCCACACTGTGTCCCCGCTGTGACCCGCTGTGTCCCTGCTGTGTCCCTGCTGTGTCCCGCTGTGTCCCGCTGTGTCCCCGATGTCCTCCGCTGTGTCCCGTTTTGTCCCCGCTGTCTGCATGTTTGTCCCCGCTCTCCCCCGCTGTGTCCCCCGCTGTGTCCCGCTGTGTCCTCGCTGTGTCCCCAGCTGTATCCTGCTGTGTCCCCGCTGTGTCCCCCACTGTGTCCTGCTGTGGCCCCGCTGTGTCCCACTGTGTCCTGCTTTGTCCCTGCTGTCCGCCGGTGTGTCACCGCTGTCCTCCGCTGTGTCCTCCCCTGTTTCCCGATGTGTCCTCGGTGTGTCTCACTGTGTCCCCGCTTTGTCTCCGCTGTGACCCGCTGTGTCCCTGGTGTGTCCTCGCTGTGTAACCGCTGAGTCCCTCTGTGTCCCCGCTGTGTCCCTGCTGAGTCCCCGCTGTGTCCTGCTGTGTCCCCGCTGTGTCCCCTCTGTGTCTAAATGAGTACCGCTGTGTCTGCCTCTGTGTACACGGCTGTGTCCTGCTGTGTCTCCCGCTGTGTCCTGCTGTGTCCTCGCTGTGTCCCCCGCTGTTTCCCGCTGTTTTCCCCTCTGTGTCACCTGCTGTGTCCTTTGATGTGTCCCCAGCTGAGTCCCGCTGTGTCCCCCGCTGTTTACCGCTGTGTCCCCCACTGTGTCTCCCGCTTTGTCCCCTCTGTCCCCCGCTGTGTCCCTGCTGTGTCCCGCTGTGTCCCGATGTGTGCCGCTGTGTCCCTCTGTGTCCCCGCCATTTCCCACTGTGACCCCCGCGCTGTCTTGCTGTGTCCCCATTGTCCACCGGTGTGTCCCGCTCTTTCCCGCTGTGTCCCGCTGTGTCTTGCTGTGTCCCCATTTGTGTCCTGCTTTGTCCTCTCTGTGTCCCCCGCTGTGTCCCCATGTGTCACGCTGTGTCCACTCTGTGTATCCCTCTGTGTCCCGTTGTGTCCTCGCTGTGTCCCACACTGTGTCCCCGCTGTGACCCGCTGTGTCCCCGATTTCCCCCGCTGTGTCCCGTTGTGTCCCCTGCTGTGTCCCACTCTGTGTCCCCACTGTGTGCCGCTGTACCCCGCTGTGTCCCCCGCTGTGTCCCCCGCTGTGTCACGCTTTTTCCCGCTGTGTCCCGCTGTGTCCTCTCTGTGTCCCCTGCTGTGCAGGCTGTGTACCCATGTGTCACGCTGTGTCCTCTCTTTGTATCCCTCTGTGTCCCGCTGTGTCCTCGCTGTGTCCTCCACTGTGTCCCCGCTGTGACCCGCTGTGTCCCTGCTGTTTCCCTGCTGTGTCCTGCTGTGTCCCGCTGTGTCCCGCTGTGTCTCCGATGTCCCCTGCTGTGTCCCGTTGTGTCCCCGCTGTATCCCGCTGTGTCCCCGCTGTCCCCCGCTGTGTCCCGCTGTGTCCCGGCTGTCCCCAGGGGTGACCCCGCTGTCCCCCGCTGTATCCCCCTCTGTGTCCCGCTGTGTCCCGTTTTGTCCTGCTGTGTCCCGTTGTGTCCCCCCAGTGTCCTTGCTGTGTCCTCGCTGTGTCCCCCGCTGTGTCTCGCTGTGTCCCTCCTGTGTCCCCGCTGTCCCCCGCTGTATCCCAGTGTGTCCCCGCTGTCCCCAGCTGTGTCACCGCTGTCACCCACTGTGTCCCCGCTGTGTCTCCCTGCTGTCCTCGGCTGTGTCCCCTCTGTGTCCCGCTGTGTCTTCGCTATGTCCCGCTGTGTCCTAGCTGTGTCTGGCTGTGTACCCGCTGTCCCCCGCTGTGTCCCCTGCTGTGTCCCCGTTGTGTCCAACTGTGTCCCGTTTTGTCCCGCTGTGTCCCGCTGTGTCCCCGCTTTGTCCCCTGCTTTGTCCCCTCTGTGTCCCGCTGTGTCCCACTGTGACCCCCGCTGAGTCCCGCTGTGTCCCCTGCTCTGTCCCCCGCTGTGTCCCGCTGTGTCCTCGCTGTGTAACTGCTATGTCCCTCTGTGTCCCCGCTGTGTCCCCGCTGTGTCCCCCGCTGTGTCCCACTGTGTCCCCCGCTGTGTCCCCGCTGTGTCCCCGCTGTGTCCTCCTGTGTCCCGCTGTGTTCTTGCTGTGACCCCCGCTGTGTCCCCCGCTGCGTCCTGCTGTTTCCCGCTGTGTCCCGCTGTGTCCTGCTTTGTTGGCCTGTGTCCCCCGCTGTGTCCCGCTGTGTCCCAGCTGTGTCCCGCTGTGTCCCGCTGTGTCTTCGCTGTGTTCCACTGTGTCCCCCGCTGTGTCCTGCTGTGTCCCCCGCTGTGTCCCCCGCTGCGTCCTGCTGTTTCCCGCTGTGTCCTGCTGTGTCCTGCTTTGTCGGCCTGTGTCTCCCGCTGTGTCCTGCTGTGTCCCGCTGTGTCCTCGCTGTGTCCCCGCTGTGTCCCACTGTCTCCTGCTGTGTCCCGCTGTGTCCTGCTGTGTCCACTTCTGTGTCCCTCGCTGTGTCCCGCTGTGTCTCCGCTGTGTCCCCGCTGGGTCCCGCTGGGTCCCGCTGTGTCTCCCCTGTGTCCCCGCTGTGTTCCGCTGTGTCCCTGGTGTGTCCTGGCTGTGTAAACTCTATGTCCCTCTGTGTTCCCGCCGTGTCCCACTGTGTCCCGCAGTGTCACCCTATGTCCCCGCTGTGTCCTCGCTGTGTCCTTCTGTATCCCGCTGTGTCCTCCGCTGTGTCCCCCACTATTTCCCCGCTGTGACACGCTGTGTCCCGCAATGTCCCTGCTGTGTCCTCGCTGTATCCGCAGCTGTGTCCCACTGTGTTCCCCGCTGTGTCCCCGCTGTGTCTTCCTGTGTCCCGCTGTGTCCTCACTGTGTCCTTCTGTATCCCGCTGTGTCCCCCGCTGTGTCCCCCACTATTTCCCCGCTGTGTCCCGCTGTGTCCCGATATGTCCCACTGTGTCCGCTACAGTGTCCCCCACTGTGTCCCTTTGTGTACCCCACTGTGTCCCGCTGTGTCACCCATTGTGTCCCCTGCTGTGTCCCCACTGTGTGCCGCTGTATCCCGCCGGGTCCCCAGCTGTGTTCCCCGCTGTGTCCCCCGCTGTGTCCCCGCTGTGTACCACTCTGCCCTCCTTGTGACCCGATATGTCCCGCTGTGTCCCCCGCTGTGTATGGCTGTGTGACCCCTTTGTTCCCCTCTGTGTCCTGCTCTGTCCCCTGTTGTGTCCCTGCTGTGTCCCGCTGTGTCCCCGCTGTGTAACGCTGTGTCCCCCTTTGTGTCCCCCTTTGTGTCCCGCTTTGTCCCCCGCTGTTTCCTGCTGTTTCCCACTGTGCCCCTGCCATGTCCCTGCTGTGTCCCGCTGTGTACCACGCTGTGTCCCACTGTGTCCCCCGCTGTGTCCCTGCTGTGTCCCTTTGTGTCCCGCTGTGTCCTGCTGTGTACCCTGCAGTATCCTGCTGTGTCCCCCGATGTGTCCCGCTGTGTCCTGCTGTGTCCACACTGTGTCCCGCTGTGTCCCCGCTGTGTCCCCTGCTGTATCCCGCTGTGTCCCCGGCTGTGTCCCCTGATGTGTCCCGCTCTTTCCCGCTGTGTCCCGCTGTGTCCTTGCTGTGTCCCCATTTGTGTCCCGCTGTATCCTCGCTGGGTCCCCGCTGTATCCCGCTGTGTCCCCATGTGTCACGCTGTGTCCTCGCTGGGTCCCCCGTTGTGTCCCCGCTCTGTCCCTGCTGTCTTCCACTCTCTCCCGCTGTGTGCGGCTCTGTGGCCCCCGCTGTGTCCCGCTGTGTCCCCGCTGTCCTCCAGTGTGTCACCGCTGTCCCCCGCTGTGTCCTCTGCTGTGTCCCGCTCTGTCCTCGCTGTGTCTCACTGTGTCCCCGCTTTGTCTCCGCTGTGTCCCGCTGTGTCCCTTGTGTGTCCTCGTTGTGTAACCGCTGAGTCACTCTGTGTCCCCGCTGTGTCCCGCTGTGTCCCGCTGTGTCCCTGCTGTGTTCTTTGATGTGTCCCCAGCTGAGTCCCACTGTGTCCCTCGAAGTTTACTGCTGTGTCCCCCACTGTGTCCCCCGCTGTGTCCCGCTGTGTTCCCATCTGTCCCGTTGTGATCCGCTGTGACCCTCTGTGTCGCCCCCTGTGTCCCCCTGTGTCCCCGCTGTTTCCCACTGTGACCCCCGCGCTGTCCTTCTGTGTCCCCGTTGTCCACCGGTGTGTCCCCTCTGTCCCCCGCTGTGTCCCGCTGTGTCCGATGTGTACCGCTGTGTCGCCGCTTTGTCACTGCTGTGTCTCACTGTGTCCCGCTGTGTCCATGCTGTGTCCCGCTCTGTCCCAGGCTGTGTCCCGCTGTGTCCCCTGCTGTGTCCCCGCTGTGACCCGCTGTGTCCCCCTGTGTCCTGCTGTGTCCCCTGCTGTGTCCCCCGCTGTGTCCCGCTGTGGCCTTGCTGTGTCCCCTGCTGTGTCCCTCTGTGTCCCGCTTTGTCCTCGTTGTGTCCCCTGCTATATCCCGCTGTGTTCCCCGCTCTGTCCCGATGTGTCCACGCTGTGTCCCGCTGTGTCCCCCGCTATATCCTGCTCTGTCCCCCGCTGTGTCCCGCTGTGTCCCTGCTGTATCCCCGATGTGTCCCACTGTGTACCCCTCTGTGTCCCGCTCTGTCTCGCTGTGTCCCCCGCTGTGTTCCCCTCTGTGTCCTGCTGTGTCCGGCTGTGTCCGGCTGTGTACTCGCTGTGTCCCCGCTGTGTCCCGCTGTGTCCTCGCTGTGTCCCAGCTGTGTCCCCATTGTTCCCCGATATGTCCCCACTGTCCACCGCTGTGTCCCTCGCTGTGTACCTCTGTGCCCCGCTCTGTCCTCGCTTTGTCCCCGCGATGTCCCGCTGTGTCCCCGCTGTGTCCCTGCTGTGTTCCACTCTCTCCCGCTGTGTGGAGCTCTGTGTCCCCTGCCATGTCCCGCTGTGTCCCCCGTTGTGTCCCCCACTGTGTCCCGCTGTGTCCCCCGCTGTGTCCCGCTGTGTCCCGCTGTGTCCCCGCTGTCCGCGGGTGTGTCACCGCTGTCCTCCGCTATAGCCCCCGCTGTGTCCAGCTGTGTCCTCGCTGTGTCTCACTGTGTCCCTGCTGTGTCTCCGCTGTGTCCAGCTGTGTCGCTGGTGTGTCCTCGCTGTGTAACTGCTGAGTCCCTCTGTGTCCCCGCTGTGTCCCACTGTGTCCCCCGCTGTGTCCCCGCTGTGTCCCCGCTGTGTCCTTCTTTGTCCCGCTGTGTCCTCGCTGTGTCTTTCTGTATCTGCTGTGTCCACCGCTGTGTCCCCCACTATTTCCCCGCTGTGACCCGCTGTGTCCATTCTGTGTCCTGCTGTGTCGCCGCTGTGGCCCGCTGTGTCCTGCTGTGTCCGCCTCTATGTCCCATGCTGTGTCCCGCTGTGTCCCCGCTGTGTCCCCGCTGTGTCCCGCAGTGTCCCCCTATGTCCCCGCTGTGTCCTCGCTGTGTCCTTCTGTATCCCGCTGTGTCCCCCGCTCTGTCCCCTACTATTTCCCCGCTGTGAAACGCTGTGTCCCGCAGTGTCCCTGCTGTGTCCTCGCTGTATCCCCATCTGTGTCCCACTGTGTCTCCCGCTGTGTCCCCGCTGTGTCCCTGCTGTGTCCTCCTGTGTCCCGCTGTGTCCTCGCTGTGTCCTTCTGTATCCCGCTGTGTCCCCCGCTGTGTCCCCCACTATTTCCCCGCTGTGACCCGCTGTGTCCATGCTATGTCCCCCGCTGTGTCCCGCTGTGTCCCGCTATGTTCCCTGCTGTGTTCCCCGCTGTGTCCCGCTGTGTCCTCGCTGTGTCCCCGCTGTGTCCCGATCTGTCCCGCTGTGTCCTCCTCTGTGTCCGCCTCTGTGTCCCCCGCTGTGTCCTGCTGTGTCCCAGCTGTGTCCCCGCTGGGTCCCGTTGGGTCCTGCTGTGGCCCCGTTGTGTCCCCGCTGTGTCCCGTTGTGTCCCTGGTGTGTCCCTCGCTGTGTACCTCTGTGTCCCGCTCTATCCTCGCTTTGTCCCTGCTATGTCCCGCTGTGTCCCTGCTGTGTCCGTGCTGTGTTCCAATCTCTCCCGCTGTGTGCAGCTCTGTGTCCTCCGCTGTGTTCCCCGCTGTGTCCCGCTGTGTCCCGGTGTGTCCCGCTTTGTCCCCCACTGTGTCCCGCTGTTTCCCACTGTGCCCCTGCTGTGTTCCCGCTGTGTCCCGCTGTGTACCCCACTGTGTCCCACTGTGTACCCCGCTGTGTCCCTGCTGTGTCCCGCTGTGTACCTCTGTGTCCCGCTGTGTACCCTGCAGTGTCCTGCTGTGTCCCCCGATGTGTCCCACTGTGTCCTGCTTTGTCCACACTGTGTCCCGCTGTGTCCCCGGCTGTGTCCCCCACTGTGTCCCGCTCTTTCCCGCTGTGTCCCGCTGTGTCCTTGCTGTGTCCCCATTTGTGTCCCGCTGTGTCCTCTCTGTGTCCCCCGCTGTGTCCCGCTGTGTCCCCATGTGTCACGCTGTGTCCTCTCTGTGTATCCCTCTGTGTCCCGTTGTGACCCCGCTGTCTGCATGTGTGTCCCCGCTGTCCCCCGCTGTGTCCCCCGCTGTGTCCCGCTGTGTCCTCGCTGTGTCCCTAGCTGTGTCCCGCTGTGTACCCTGCTGTGTCCCCCACTGTGTCCCGCTGTGTCCCCCACTGTATCCCGCTGTGTCCCGCTGTGTCCCCGCTGTCCGCCGGTGTGTCACCGCTGTCCCCTGCTGTGTCCTCAGCTGTGTCCCGTTGTGTCCTCGCTGTGTCCCCAGCTGTGTCCCGCTGTGTCCCCCGCTGTGTCCTCCACTGTGTCCCGCTCTGTACCTCTGTTTCCCTGCTGTATCCTCGATGTGTCCCAATGTGTACCCAACTGTGACCCGATCTGTCCCGCTGGGTCCCCCGCTGTGTTCCCCTCTGTGTCCTGCTGTGTAGGGCTGTGTCCCGCTGTGTCCTCGCTGTGTCCCAGCTGTGTCCCGGTGTGTCCCCTTTCTTCCCCGGTTTGTCCCCACTGTCCCCCGCTGTGTCCCTCGCTGTGTACCTCTGTGTCCTGCCCTGTCCTCGCTTTGTCCCCGCGATATCCCGCTGTGTCCCCGCTGTGTCCCTGCTGTATTCCACTCTCTACCGCTGTGTGGGGCTCTGTGTCCCCTGCTGTGTCCCCTGCTGTGTCCTGCAGTATCCCGGTGTGTCCCGCTTTGTCCCCCGCTGTGTCCTGCTGTTTCCCACTGTGACCATGCTGTGTCCACGCTGTGTTCCGCTTTGTACCCTGCTGTGTCCCACTGTGTCCCGCTGTGTGCCCCCTTTGTTCCCCTCTGTGTCCTGCTGTGTCCCCTGCTGTGTCCCCGCTGTGTAACGCTGTGTCTCCCTTTGTGTCCCTTTGTGTCCCCCGCTGTGTCCCGCTGTGTACCCCGCAGTGTCCTGCTGTGTCGCCCGATGTGTCCCGCTGTGTCCCGCTGTGTCCCCACTGTGTCCCCCTGTGTCCCCGCTGTGTCCCCTGCTGTGTCCCGCTGTGTCCCACGCTGTGTCCCCCGCTGTGTCCCGCTCTTTCACGCTGTGTCCTGCTGTGTCCTTGCTGTGTACCCATTTGTGACCCGCTATGTCCTCGCTTGGTCCCGCTGTGTCCCCATGTGTCACGCTGTGTCCTCGCTGTGTATCCCTCTGTGTCCCGCTGTGTC
>NW_012289172.1:0-2334 GCF_000151885.1 Dipodomys ordii | reverse complement strand
GTCCCGCTGTGTCCTTGGCTGTGGTCCCCCACTGTGTCCGCGCTGTGACCCGATGTGTCCATGCTGTGTCCCCCGCTGTGTCCCGCTGTGTCCCGCTGTGTCCCAGGCTGTGTCCCCCGCTGTGTCCCGCTCTTTCCCGCTGTGCCCCGCTGTGTCCTTGCTGTGTCCCCATTTGTGTCACTCTGTGTCCTCTCTGTGTCCCCCGCTGTGTCCCGCTGTGTCCCCATGTGTCACGCTGTGTCCTCTCTGTGTATACCTCTGTGTCCCGCTGTGTCCTCGCTGTGTCCCACACTGTGTCCCCGCTGTGACCCGCTGTGTCACTGCTGTGTCCCTGCTGTGTCCCCGCTGTGTCCCGCTGTGTCCCCGATGTCCCCCGCTGTGTCCCGTTGTGTCCCCACTGCCTGCATGTGTGTCCCCGCTGTCCCCAGCTGTGTCCCCCGCTGTGTCCCGCTGTGTCCTCGCTGTGTCCCCAGCTGTGTCCCACTGTGTCCCCCGCTGTGTCCCCCACTGTGTCCCGCTGTCACCCGCTGTGTCCTTCGCTGTGTCCCGCTGTGTCCTCGCTGTGCCTCACTGTGTCCCCGCTTTGTCTCCGCTGTGTCCCGCTGTGTCCCTGGTGTGTTCTCGCTGTGTAAACGCTGAGTCCCTCTGTGTCCCCGCTGTGTTCCACTGTGTCCCCCGCTGTGTCCCCCTGTGTCCCCGCTGTGTCCCCGCTGTGTCCCGCTGTGTCCCCACTGTGTGCTGATGTGTACCGCTGTGTTTGCCTCTGTGTACCCCGCTGTGTCCTGCTGTGTCCCCCGCTGTGTCCTGCTGTGTCCTCGCTATTGCCCCCGCTGTTTCCCATTGTTTCCCCCGCTGTGTCACCCGCTGTGTCCCCAGCTGTGTCCGCCTGTGTCCCGCTGTGTTCCCCTGTGTCCCCCACTGTGTCCCGCTGTGTCCTTTAATGTGTCCGTATCTGAGTCCCTCTGTGTCCCCCGCTGTTTACCGCTGTGTTCCCCACTGTGTCCCCCGCTTTGTTCCCGCTGTGTGCCCCCTCTGTCTCGCTGTGTCCCGCTGTGTCCCCGCTGTGTCCCGATGTGTACCGCTGTCTGCCTCTGTGTATCCCGCTGTGTCATGATGTGTCTCCCGCTGTGTCCTGCTGTGTCCTCGCTGTGTCCCCCGCTGTTTCCCGCTGTTTTCCCCGCTGTGTCACCCGTTGTGTCCTTTGATGTGTCCCCAGCTGAGTCCCGCTGTGTCCCCCGCTGTTTACCGCTGTGTCCTCCACTGCATCCCCCGCTTTGTCTCTGCTTTGTCCCCGCTAATGTCCCGCTGTGTCCTGCTGTGTCCCACTGTGTCGCCCCATGTGTCCCCCTGTGTCTCCGCTTTTTCCCACTGTGACCCCCGCACTGTCATGCTGTGTCCCCGTTGTCCACCGGTGTGTCGCCTCTGTCCCCCACTGTGTCACCGCTGTTTCCCGCTGTGTCCCGATGTGTCCCTCTGTGTCGCCGCATTGTCACTGCTGTCTCGCTGTGTCCCGCTGTGTCCACGATGTGTCCCGCTGTGTCCCAGGCTGTGTCCCGCTGTGTCCCCTGCTGTGTCCCCGCTGTGTCCCGCTGTGTCCCCTGCTGTGTCCCCACTGTGTCCCGCTTTGTCCCGCTGTGTCCCCCGCTGTTTCCCGCTGTGTCCCCTGCTGTGTCGGGTTGTGTTTCCCGCTGTGCCCCGCTGTGTCCTGCTGTGTACCCCCTGTGTCGCGCTGTGTACCGATGTGTCCCCACTGTGTCCCTGCTGTGTCTCCCTGATGTCGCCCGCTGTGTCCCCAATGTGTTCCGCTGTGTCCCCTCTGTGTCGCAGCTGTGTCTCCCTGCAGTCCCCTGCTGTGTCCCCTCTGTGTCCCGCTGTGTCCCGCTGTGTCCTTGCTGTGTCCCCGCTGTTTCCCACTGTGTCCTGCTGTGTCCCCTGCTGTGTCCCCACTGTGTCCAGCTGTGTCCCGTTTTGTCCCGCTGTGTCCCGCTGTGTCCCCGCTTTGTCACCCGCTTTGCCCCCGCTGTGTCCCACTGTGTCCCGCTGTGTTCCCCGCTGTGTCCCGCTGTGTCCCCTGCTGTGTCCCCCGCTGTGTCCCGCTGTGTCCCGTTGTGTCCTTGCTGTGTCCCCGCTGAGTCCTGCTTTGTCCCTCTGTGTCCCCGCTGTCCCCCGCTGTCCCCCACTGTGTCCCCTGCTGTGTCCCCTGCTGTGTCCCGCTTTGTCCCCGCTGTGTCCCCGCTGTGTCCCGCTGTGTCCCGCTGTGTCCCCGCTGTGTCCCCGCTCTTTCCCGCTGTGTCCCTGCTGTATCACTCACTGTGTAACGGCTAAGTCACTCTG
>NW_012289171.1:0-794 GCF_000151885.1 Dipodomys ordii | reverse complement strand
TAAAAGCATTAGGATGTTCATCCTCAGCTAGAGAAAGAGAGCACGAAATTCTATATTGATGGATAGAACTTAGTTAGTGAGAATCGTCAGAGCCTATATAAGATAGGGCTTTAGGTGAGGTGGGGGGAAGAGATTGAATCTCCGGGTAGCTATAGGGTACGAAGTGTTAACGGGGATATGGAAAACGTAGATGTGACGAGGGAAACCAAGTGGCAGAAATTGAGGGCTTCAGCACAGCAATCGTCAGAAAGGACACAGTAGTGAAAAAATCCCACGGAAATTTCGTGTTAGTAGGGCAAAAACAGACAGTATTAAGTCAGGGCTATCTCCTTCCTTCCTTCCTTCCTTCTTCTCTTCTTCCATCCCTTCCTTTTTTTCTTCCTACCTTTCCCCACCTTTCATTCATTTTTACCATACTATTTGAGTTCAGTGAATATTTTACCATCTTAGTCTGTCTGTGGGACTAAATGGCACCAGAAATAAACAGTAACATTTCAGACATCTCCTATTTGGATATACAAGCATGTGGGCTTTAAAAAATTAAAGTTCCCCTTTGACTGTAAAAGTTTCTGAAGGCCTATATGGAAGTTTCTTTAGTCTCTAAAGGAATGGAATATTCAGAGAAAGATATAAATGAGAGTTAATTTCCAGCAAACAATACCCCTGCACTTAGAGCCAATTAACTATAGCCTAGAGCTAAGCATCTGATTTGGGGATGAAACTAATTTTTTCTTTTGCAAAAAACCATGCCAAAAGCAATTACAGTATTTTTTAAAATTATTTCCAGTGAATTG
>NW_012289170.1:0-1523 GCF_000151885.1 Dipodomys ordii | reverse complement strand
TTTTCAAGGTCCCCCCCGAGAGGGACCCAGGATCGGATCCGGAGGCTAGCTCACGTCGGCACCCACCTATCCACTCCTGGCGGTGGCTGGGGGCGCCCCTCGAATTCCTCAGAGTTTAGTCGAATTCCTCCATGAGTCCCCCAGATAAGTGTTCAGGGCCAGAGCCAGAAAATATCATGTTGGTAACTTATAGTCAATCGAGGGTTAAAGTCAGCAGAATAGACAATAGACACGACATCCACAAGTTTTTTGTGAAGCGCGCTTTTAGCAAGGTCCCAGCGTTTCTACTGATTGCTTTCATCCGAGATGCGGGTTTGAGTTTTACTTTGTCAAAACCATTTAAATAGCAGTCGGACCAGTATTATGCGGTTGATGCTCTAGGGACCATTATAAATTTCCGTTATCGCCTTCAATAGAACAGGAATCACCATCCAGTTCCTGAATCTGGAGAGCAATAACCACCCCTTCCCCCCCCCCACCGACGTTGTAAAGCTCGTTTTGGACATGACAACTTGTACTTCTCATTGTTGCATCAGATCCACCTGTATCCTTAAACAACTGGTTTTTCCCCATCTCCTCAACAAGTTATACTGACATCAAATATAGTGAAAGCAGGGGTTATACTGTGGGGGAGGGTTTGTGAGACTCTTATCTCCAACTGACCACCAAAAAGCCAGAATTGGTGGTGTGGTTCAAGCAATAGAGTACCAGCCTTGAACAGAAAAGCTAAGGAACAGTGTCCAGGTCTTGAGTCCAAGCCCCAGTACTGTGCATATGTGTGTACACAAATTTTTAATATAAAATGAAAATGTAAGAAGTGTCTAAAAGCTGACTTTTCTGAATAGTACTGACTACTTACGTATGCCTATGAATTAGCTAAAAGTAGGAGAAAAGCTGGATTTTTCTGCTTCCATTTTGTGTGTGTGTGTTCACTAAGCCAGTTTCTCTACAGGTAGTCACTTTGCAACCATTTTGGAATCTAGGAAGGACAGAACTGGTCAATAACTATATGGGGACCAAAGTTCCTTCAGAAAACAGGAGTGCCTCCCCAAGAGGAACCACCATCAGGTGACTATATTTTGTTTATTCTGACCAGTGATAACATCTCCAGAATTCTTCCCAAAACAATGACTGAGATAGATACATACATACATACATACATACTGTAGTGGGGAGGGGCAGTGAGACCACTCAGTCTGCAGTGAAAATGTAAAAGATTTTTTTTGGGGGGGGGGTCGGTCGTGGGGCCTGAACTCTGGGCCTGGGCGCTGTCCTCAGCTCTTCAGCTCAAGGCTAGCGCTCTACCACTTGAGCCACAGCACCACTTCCGGCTTTTTTCTGTTTTCTGCTTATGTGGTACTGAGGAATCGACCCCCGCACCCCATGCATGCTAAGCAAGCTCTTCTACCACTGAACCACCTTCCCAACTCTGTAAAAAAATTTATTGACCAAAAGTGCTGATGCAGCTGGGCACCTGTGGCTTATCCCCAATAATCCTATCTACTCAAGAAGGCTGAGATCTA
>NW_012289169.1:0-2055 GCF_000151885.1 Dipodomys ordii | reverse complement strand
TGATCAGCAGCATGGGGATATTTGGTAGTGGTCAACCAGATGAGTGGGAGTTCTTTGTTTCTTAAGTCCTGTTAGTTTTGTCATATCACCTAACATTTTGGATTTAGCATCCACTTATCAGGGAGACCATGTACCGTTTGTCTCTTCGTTCTTGGCTTACCTCGCTCAACATGATTCCTTCTAGCTCCATCCATTTCCCTGCAAATGCCATTATTTTGTCATTTCTAATGGCTGCATAATATTCCATTGTGTATAGATACCACAATTTTTGGATCCATTCATCTGTGGTGGGGCATCTAGGTTGTTTCCATATCCTAGCTATTGCAAACAGTGCTTCAATAAACATGGAGGTGCACGTGTCCTTGTATATTGGTTCCTGTTGTTCAGGGTAGATGCCTAGAAGTGGTATGACTGGGTCATAAGGGCGGTCAATATTTAGCTTTCTAAGGACCCTCCAGACTGCTTTCCAAAGTGGTTGTATAAGTGTACATTCCCACCAGCAGTGTAATAGGGTTCCTCTTTCTCCACATCCCCTCCAGCATTTGTTGTTGGCTTATTTGTGGATGTGGGACATTCTGACTGGGGTAAGGTGGTATCTCAGGGTTGTCTTTATTTGCATTTCCTTCACCACCAGGGATGATGAACATTTCCTCATGTGCTTCTTTGCCATTTTTATTTCTTCATTTGAGAAGTCCCTCTTTAGTTCCCTTGCCCATTTAGTAATTGGTTTGTTAGGTTTGGGAGGGATTAGTTTCTTGAGTTCCCTGTATATACAGGATGTTAGCCCCTTGTCTGATATATTGCTGGTAAATATTTTTTCCCAATTAGTTAGCTGTCTTTCTAGCTTGGTTGCGATAGCTTTATCTGTGCAGAAGCTTTTTATTTTAAGGTAGTCCCATTTGTCGAGTCTCTCTCCAACTTGTTGTGACCCTGGGACTCTGTTCAGGAAGTTCCTTCCTGTGCCTATTAGTTCAAGTGTCTCTCCTACTCTGTCCTGCAGTAGTTTCAGAGATTCAGGTTTAATGTTAAGGTCTTTAATCCATTTTGAGTTGATGTTGTGCATGGTGATAGGCTGGGGTCCACTTTTAGTTTTCTGCATGTGGCAGCCCAGTTTTCCCAGCACCAGCGGTTGAAGAGGCTGTGTTTCTTCCATTGTATGTCTTTGGCTCCTTTGTCGAATATCAGCTGGCTGTAGGATAAGGAGTATGTTTTGCAGGACTGAGGCTTGAATTCAGGCCTAGGAACAGGCCTGACTTTCTTGACTTCAAGTATGGTGTGATTCCCCTAGCCTGACGGTGCTGCCTATTTACCCAGATCTTGAGTTCAAATTCCAGGCCTGGCAGAAAAAATGGCATGAATTGCAAAACAGGGAGATAAATAATTGTTTTTTAATTTTTTAAATTGTTTTAATTTTCTAATTGTTTTAATTTAATTTTTTTGTTTGTTTTTGGCCAAGCACGTGGCTTGAACTCAGATTGTGACAGCTCTGTCTCAGCTTCCATCACGCTAGCCTGGGGTGCAGCTTCTAGAACCAAAGTTGATCCTGGAATCCTAAGACCTGAGGTCTGACAGGAAAACAAAATGAAAATGACACTAAAACAAGCCACGAGCCGAACATGGTAGGCGCTTTCTTGGCTTTGGTTCTTGGCACAGTGACCATCCTAGGTCTGAATGACATGGATGCCACACACAAGTGACCTGTCACTGCTCAAGGCTGGTGGACTGTCAGGAAATCCATAGGCCAACCCCCCAACACAGTCCCTGAGTTCAAATCCTGGTCCTGACACCTACTCATGGCAGAAGATCCCAAGAATCTCCTGCCTGAGCTTCGAAATTCTGATGGATTGGTATCCAACTCATGATTGAATAGTTCATGCAGCGGTCTGAACTCAAATTAGATGCAATAATCTTAGGACTCTGATTGAACTTAATTAATGTTTAATCAGGCATGAAAAGAATAATATTCCTTCAATAGAGGCTTAATAACTACCTAAGACTTGGTAGGAATGTAGCAGATGTCATTGAATACTAGATACATGGCTCTAGCACTCTTGA
>NW_012289168.1:0-12802 GCF_000151885.1 Dipodomys ordii | reverse complement strand
TCAATGCGGGACACAGCAGGGGACACAGAGGGGTACACAGCGGGACACAGCGGGGAACACAGCGAGGACACAGCGGGACCCAGCGGGACACAGCGTCGATACAGCGGGTACACAGCATTACACAGCGTGTTACACAGCTGTGGACACCACGGGACACAGTGGGGACACAGCGGGACACAGCGGGACACAGTGGGACAAAGCAAGGACAAATCGTGAGACACAGCGAGGGACAGAGCGGGAGACAGCGGGGGACACAGCGACGACACAGCAGGGAACAGCGGGACACAGCAGGGACAGAGCGGGACACAGCGGGACACAGCGGGACACAGCGGGGGACACAGCGGGACACAGCGGGGGAGGCACCGAGGACACAGCGGGACACAGCGGGACAAAGCAGGGGACACAGCGGTGAAACAGCTGGACACAACGAAGTACACAGCGGGACACAGCGTGCACACAGGGGGACACAGCGGGACACAGCGGGACACAGCAGGGACAGAGCGGGACACAGCGGAACACAGTGGGACACAGCGGGGGACACAGCGGGACCCAGCGGGGGACCCAGCTAGGACAAAGTGGGACACAGCTGGGGACACAGCGAGGACACAGCGGGGGACACAGCGGGGGACACAGCGGGACACAGCAAGGAACAGCGTAGATACAGCGGGGACACAGCGTTACACAGCGTGGTACACAGCTGTGAACACAACGGGACACAGTGTGGGCACAGCGGGACACAGTGGGTCACAGTGGGACACAGCGGGGACAAAGCGTGAGACACAGCGGGGGACAGAGTGGGAGACAGCGGGGGACACAGCGGGGACACAGCGGGGACTCAGCGGAGTCACAGCGGGATACACAGTTGTGGACACAACGGGACACAGTGTGGGCACAGCGGGATACAGCGGGACAGAGTGGGACACAGAAGGGATAAAGCGTGAGACACAGCGGGGGACAGAGCGGGAGACAGCGGGGGACACAGCGAGGACACAGCGGGAAACAGCGGGACACAGTGGGGACACAAAGGGGACTCAGAGGGGGAAACAGCGGGGGAAAAAGCGGGACACCATGGGACACAGTGTGACACAGAAGGACACAGAGGGAACACTGCGTCGACACAGCGGGACAAAGCGGGGGACACAGCGGGACACAGCTGGACACAGCGGGGACACAGCAGGGGACAGTGGAGACAAAGAGAGGACACAGCGGGACACAGCGGTGACACAGCTGGACACAATGGAGTACACAGCGGGACACAGCGGGCACAAAGCGGGGACAGAGCGGGACACAGTTGGACACAGCGGGACATAGCGGGGGACACAGCGGGACACAGAGGGGGACACAGTGAGGACACAGTGGGACACAGCGGGGGACACAGCGGGGGACACAGCGGGACACAGCGAGGAACAGCGTAGATACAGCGGGGACACAGCGTTACACAGCGTGGTACACAGCTGTGGACACAACAGGACACAGTGTGGGCACAGCGGGACACAGCGGGACACAGTGGGACACAGCGGGGAAAAAGCATGAGAAACAGCGGGGGACAGAGTGGGAGACAGCAGGGGACACAGCGGAGACTCAGCGGGGTCACAGCGGGATACAGCGGGACACAGACTGACACAGCGGGACACAGCAGAGGACACAGCGGGACACAGCGGAGGACAGAGCGACGACACAACAGGACGCAGTGGGGATACAGGGGGACTCAGCAGGGTTACAGGGGGACACAACGGGACACAGCAGGACACAGCGTGACACAGTTGGGACACAGCAGGGACACAGCAGGGACACAGTTGGGGACACAGCGGGACAAAACGGGACACAGTTGGGGACAGAGTAGGACAGAGCAGGGGACACAGTGGGGGACAGAGGGGGACACCACGAATAACAGAGAAAGGACACAGCGGGACCCAGCGGGACACAGCCTTGATACAGCGGGATTCACAGCGTTACACAGCGGGTTACACAGCTGGGGACACAAAGGGACACAGTGGTGGACACAGCGGGACACAGCAGGAAAGAGTGGGACACAGACGGGATAAAGCGTGAGACACAGCGGGGGACAGAGTGGGAGACAGCGGGAGAAACAGCGAGGACACAGAGGGACACAGCGGGGACACAGCGGGACTCAGCGGGGGACACAGCAGTACACATCGGGACACAGCGGGACACAGCGGGGGACACAGAGGGGTACACAGCGGGACACAGCGAGGACACAGCGGGACCCAGCGGGACACAGCGTCATTACAACGGGGACACAGCGGGACAGAGCGGGGTACACAGCTGGGGACACAACGGGGCACAGCGGGGGACACAGCGAGGACACAGTGGGACACAGCGGGACACAGCGGAGACATTGCGGGAACATAGCGGGACACAGCGGGACACAGTAGGACAAGCTTGTGACCCAGCGGGGACACAGCGGGACACAGCGGGGGACACAGCTAGGACACAGCGGGACACAGCGGGACACAGTGGGGATACAAAGGGGACTCAGAGGGGGAAACAGCGGGGAAAAAAGCGGGACAACATGGGACACAGTGTGACACAGCAGACACAGAGGGAACACTGCGTCGACACAGCGGGACAAAGCGGGGGACACAGCGGGACACAGCGGGACACAGCAGGGGACACAGCGGGGGACAGTGGAGACAAAGAGAGGACACAGCGGGACACAGCAGTGACACAGCTGGACACAACGGAGTACACAGCAGGACACAGCGGGCACATAGCGGTGACAGAGCGGGACACAGCTGGACACAGCGGGACATAGCGGGGGACACAGCGGGACACAGAGGGGGACACAGCGTGAGACACAGCGAGACACATCAGAGACAAAGCTATTCACAGCGGGGTACATAGAGGGACACAGCGGGGAAACAGCGGGGGACACAGCGGGACACAGCGGGGAACATAGCGAGGACACAGCGGGACACATCGTCGATACAGCGAGGACACAGTGGGACACAGCGGGGTACACAGCTGGGGACACAACGGGACACAGCGGGGGACACATTGAGGACACAGCAGGACACAGCGGGGGACACAGGGGGGACACAGGGGGACACAGCGGGGGACAGAGTGAGTACACATTTGGACACAGCGGGGACACAACGGGACTCAGTGGGGGACACAGCAGTGCACATCGGGACACAGCGGGACACAGCGGCGGACACAGAGGGGTACACAGCGGGACACAGCGAGGACACAGCGGGACCCAGCGGGACACAGCGTCATTACAACGGGGACACAGCGGGACAGAGCGGGTACACAGCTGGGGACACAACGGGGCACAGCGGGGGACACAGCGAGGACACAGTGGGACACAGCGGGACACAGCCGGGACATTGCAGGAACATAGTGGGACACAGCGGGGTACACAGCGGGACACAGCAGGACACAGCTTGTGACCCAGCGGGGACACAGCGGGACACAGCGGGGGACACAGCTAGGACACAGCGGGACACAGCGGGACACAGTGGGGACACAAAGGGGACTCAGAGGGGGAAACAGCGGAGAAAAAAGCGGGACACCATGGGACACAGTGTGACACAGCAGGACACAGAGGGAACACTGCGTCGACACAGCAGGACAAAGCGGGGGACACAGCGGAACACAGCGGGACACAGCGGGGGACACAGCGGGGGACAGTGGAGAAAAAGAGAGGACACAGCGGGACACAGCGGTGACACAGCTGGACACAATGGAGTACACAGCGGGACACAGCGGGCACAAAGTGGGGACAGAGCGGAACACAGCTGGACACAGCGGGACATAGCGGGGGACACAGCGGGACCCAGAGGGGGACACAGTGAGGACTCAGTGGGACACAGCGGGGGACACAGCGAGGACACAGCGGTGACACAGCTGGACACAACGAAGTACACAGCGGGACACAGCGGGCACACAGCGGGGACACAGCGGGACACAGCCGGGAACACAGGGAGGACACAGCAGGACCCAGCGGGACACAGCGTCGATACAGCGGGGACACAGCGGGACACAGCGGGGTACACAGCTGTGGACACAACGGGACACAGTGTGGGCACAGCGGGACACAGCGGGACAGAGTGGGACACAGACGGGAAAAAGCGTGAGACACAGCGGGGGACAGAGCGGGAGACAGCGGGGGACACAGCGAGGACACAGCGAGACACAGCGGGGACAGAGCGGGGACTCAGCTGGGGACACAGCGGGGGACAAAGCGGGACACCACGGAACTCAGCGGGACACAGCGCGAAACAGCGGTGACCCTGCGGGGACACAGCGGGACAGAGCGGGGGACACAGCGGTATACAGCGGGACAGAGTGGGGGACAAAGCGGGACACAGAGGGGGATAGAGCGTGAGACACAGCGAGACACATCAGAGACAAAGCTGTACACAGCGGGGTACACAGAGGGACACAGCGGGGAAACAGCGGGGAACACAGAGGGACACAGCGGGGGACACAGCGGGACACAGCGGGGAACACAGCGAGGAAACAGCGGGACACAGCGTCGATACAGCGGGGAAACAGCAGGACACAGCGGGGTACACACCTGGGGACACAACGGGTCACAGCGGGGGACACATCGAGGACACAGCAGGACACAGCGGGGACACAGCCGGGACACTGCGGAAACATAGCGGGACACAGCGGGGTACACAGCGGGACACAGCGGGACACAGCTTGGGACAAAGGAGGACATAGCGGGACACATCGGGGGACACAGCTAGGACACAGCGGGACACAGCGTGGGACAAAGTGGGGAGACAGCGGTGCACACAGCGAGGACACAGCAGGACACAGAGGGGGACTCAGCGTGAGACCCAGCAGTAGACACAGCGGGACACAGCGGGACACAGCGGGGACACTGCGGGGACACAGCGGGACAAAGCGGGGGAACCAGTGGGACCCAGCGGGACACAGCAGGACCCAGCGGGGAAACAGCGGGGACACAGTGGGACACAGCGAGGACACAACGGGACACAGCGGGACACTGCGGGGCACAGCGGGGGACACAGCGGGATACAGCGGGGGACACAGGGAGGACACAGCGGAACACAGCACGGGAAAAAGCGAGGACACAGCGGGAAACAGCGAGACACAGCGGGACACAGCGGGGACCCAGCAGTGGACACAGCGGGACACAGCGGGGAACAAAGCGGGACACCACGGAACACAGCAGGACACAGCGTGAAACAGCGGTGAACCTGCGGGGACACAGCGGGACCCAGACGGACACAGCGGGGGACACAGCCGGACACAGCAGGGACACAGCGGGGACACAGCGGGACCCAGCAGAACACAGCGGAGGACACAGCGGGACACAGCGGGGGACACAGCAGGGACACAGTGGGACACAGTAGGACACAGCGTGGGACAAAGGGGGAGACAGCGGAGGACACAGCGAGGACACACCTGGACACAGCGGGGACACAGAGGGGACTCAGCAGGGGACATAGAGGGGAAAAAGCGGGACACCACGGGACAAAGTAGGACACAGCGGGACACAGCGGGGACACTGCGGGACACAGCCGGGGGACACAGCAGTGGACAGCGGGGGACAGACAAGGGACACAGCGGGACACAGAGGGGACACAGCTGGACACAGAAGGGTACACAGCGGGGCACAGCGGACTCACAACAGGGACAGAGATGGACACAGAGGGACACAGAGGGGACAGAGCGGGACACAGCGGGACACAGCGGGACACAGCAGGGGACTCAGCGGGACACAGCAGGGGACACAGGGAGGACACAGCTGGACACTGAGAGAGACAGTGCGAGGACACAGCCGGACACAGCGAAACACAGCGTGACACAGTGGGGACACAGCAGGGGACACAGCGGGACACAGCGGGGGACACACAGGGACACAGCGGGGTACACAGCAGGGACAAAGCGGGACACAGAGGGGGACACAGCGAGGACAAAGCGGGACACAGCGGTGACACAGCGGGACACAGCTGGGGACACTGCGGGACACAGCGGGACCCAGCGGGGACAAAGCGTGAGACACAGCGGTGGACAGAGAGGGAGACAGAGGCGGACACAGCGAGGACACAGCGGGACACAGCGGGGACACAGAGGTGGCTCAGGGGGGGCCACAGCGGGGGACAAAGCGGGACACCACGGAACACTGCGGGACACAGCGTGAAACAGCGGTGAACCTGCGGGGACACAGCAGGGGACACAGCAGGACACAGAAGAAAACAGCAGTGGCACTGCGGGGACACAGTGGGATACAGCGGGGGACACAGCGGGACACAGAGGGGGACAGAGTGGGACACAGTGGGGGACACAGCCGGACACAGCAGGGGAAACAGTGGGGGACAAAGCGGGACACAGCGGGACACAGCGAGGACACAGCGGGACAGAGCGGGACACTGCAGGGCACAGCGGGGGACACAGCGGGACACAGCGGGGGACACAGCGTGGACACAACGGAACACAGAGTGGGACACAGTGAGGACACAGCGGGACACAGCGGGACACAGCCGGGTCCCAGCAGTGGACACAGCGGGACACAGTGGGGGACACATCGGGACACAGCGGGGGACACATGGAGGACTCAGCGGGACAAGGCGGGGACACAGCGGTGACTCACCGGGGGACACAGCGGGGGACAAAGCGGGACACCACAGAACACAGTGGGAAACAGCGGGACACAGCGGGGGACACAGAGGGGTAAACAGCGGGACACAGCGGGGAACACAGCGAGGACACAGCGGGACCAAGCGGGACACAGCGTCGATATAGCGGGGACACAGCGGGACACAGCGGGACACAGCGGGACACATCGTGGGACAAAGCGGGAGATAGCAGGGGACACAGCGAGGACACAGCGGGACACAGTGGTGACACATAGAGGACTCAGCGGGGGACACAGTGGGGGACAGAGCGGGACACAGCGGGACACAGCGGGGACAAAGCATGAGACACAGCAGTGGACAGAGCAGGAGACAGAGGCGGACACAGCGAGGACACAGCGGGACACAGCGGGGACACAGATGTGGCTCAGGGGGCCACAGCGGGGGATAAAGCGGGACACCACGGAACACAGCGGGACACAGCGTGAAACAGCGGTGAACCTGCGGGGACACAGCGGGACACAGCCGGGAACACAGCGGGACACAGCGGGGACACAGCGGGGACACAGCGGGACCCAGCAGGACACAGCGGGACACAGCAGGACACAGCGGGGGACACAGTGGGACACAGCGGGGGACACAGTGGGACACAGCGGGGACACAGAAGGGACTCAGCAGGGGACATAGCGGGGGACAAATCGGGACACCACAGGACACAGTGGGACACAGCGGGACACAGCGGGGACACTGCGGGGACACAGCGGGACAAAGCGGGCGACCCAGCGGGACCCAGCGGGATACAGCAGGACCCAGCGGGGAAACAGCGGGGACACAGTTGGACACAGCGAGGACACAGCGGGACACAGCGGGACACTGCGGGGCACAGTGGGGGACACAGCGGGACACAGCGGGGGACACAGGGAGGACACAGTGGAACACAGCATGGGACATAGCGAGGACACAGCGGGAAACAGCGAGACACAGCGGGACCCAGCGGGGACCCAGCAGTGGACACAGCGGGACACAGCGCGGAACAAAGCGGGACACCACGGAACACAGCAGGACACAGCGTGAAACAGCGGTGAACCTGCGGGGACACAGCGGGACACAGCGGGGGACCCAGTGGGACCCAGCGGGACACAGCGGGGGACACAGCCGGACACAGCAGGGACACAGCGGGGACCCAGCCGGACCCAGCAGGACACAGCGGGGGACACAGCGGGACACAGCGGGACACAGCGGGGGACACAGCAGGGACACAGTGGGACACAGTAGGACACAGCGTGGGACAAAGCGGGAGACAGCGGAGGACACAGCGAGGACACAGCTGGACACAGCGGGGACACAGAGGGGACTCAGCAGGGGACATAGAGGGGAAAAAGCGGGACACCACGGGACACAGTAGGACACAGCGGGACACTGCGGGGACACTGCGGGACAAAGCCGGGGGACACAGCGGTGGACAGCGGGGGAAAGAGAAGGGACACAGCGGGACACAGAGGGGACACAGCTGGACACAGAAGGGTACACAGCGGGGCACAGCGGACTCACAACAGGGACAGAGCTGGACACAGGGGGACACAGAGGGGACAGAGCGTGACACAGCGGGACACAGCGGGACACAGCAGGGGACTCCGCGGGACACAGCGGGGGAAACAGGGAGGACACAGCTGGACACTGAGGGAGACAGATCGAGGACACAGCCGGACACAGCGAAACACAGCGTGACACAGTGGGGACACAACAGGGGACACAGCGAGACACAGCGGGGGACACAGAGGGACACAGCGGGGTACACAGCAGGGACAAAGCGGGACACAGCGAGGACAAAGCGGGACACAGCGGTGACACAGCGGGACACAGCTGGGGACACTGCGGGACACAGTGGGACCCAGCGGGGACAAAGCGTGAGACACAGCGGTGGACAGAGCGGGAGACAGAGGCAGACACAGCGAGGACACAGCGGGACACAGCAGGGACACAGAGGTGGCTCAGGGGGGGCCACAGCGGGGGACAAAGCGGGACACCACGGAACACTGCGGGACACAGCGTGAAACAGAGGTGAACCTGCGGGGACACAGCGGGTGACACAGCGGGACACAGCGGGGACACAGCGGGGACACTGCGGGACCCAGCAGGACCCAGCGGGACACAGCAGGACACAGCGGGGGACACAGCGGGACACAGCGGGGGACACAGCGGGACACAGCGGGGACACAGAGGGGCCTCAGCAGTGGACATAGCGGGGGACAAAGCGGGACACCACAGGACACAGTGGGACACAGCGGGACACAGCGGGGACACTGCGGGGACCCAGCGGGACCCAGCGGGGGACCCAGCGGGACACAGCGGGACACAGCAGGACCCAGCGGGGAAACAGGGGGGACACAGTTTGACACAGCGAGTACACAGCGGGACACAGCGGGACACTGTGGGGCACAGCGGTGGACACAGCAGGACACAGCGGGGGACACAGGGAGGACACAGCGGAACACAGCATGGGACAATGCGAGGACACAGCGGGAAACAGCGAGACACAGCGGAATCCAGCGGGGACCCAGCAGTGGACACAGCGGGACACAGCGGGGGACAAAGCGGGACAGCCCGGAACACAGCAGGACACAGCGTGAAACAGCGGTGAACCAGCGGGGACACAGCGGTACACAGCGGAGGACACAGCGGGACCCAGCTGGACCCAGCGGGGGACACAGCAGGACACAGCAGGGACACAGCGGGGACACAGCGGGACCCAGCAGGACACAGCAGGGGACACAGCGGGACACAGCGGGGCACAGCGGGGGACACAGTAGGGACACAGTGGGACACAGTAGGACACAGCGTGGGACAAAGCGGGAGACAGCGGAGGACACAGCGAGGACACAGCTGGACACAGCGGGGACACAGAGGGGACTCAGCAGGGGACATAGAGGGGAAAAAGCGGGACACCACGGGACACAGTAGGACACAGCGGGACACAGCGGGGACACTGCGGGACACAGCGGTGGACAGCGGGGGAAAGAGAAGGGACACAGCGGGACACAGAGGGGACACAGCTGGACACAGAAGGGTACACAGCGAGGCACAGCGGACACACAACGGGGACAGAGCTGGACACAGAGCGACACAGATGGGACAGAGCGTGACACAGCGGGACACAGCAGGGGACTCAGCGGGACACAGCGGGGGACACAGGGAGGACACAGCTGGACACTGAGGGAGACAGAGCGAGGACACAGCCGGACACAGCGAAACACAGCGTGACACAGTGGGGACACAGCAGGGGACACAGCGGGACACAGCCGGGGACACAGAGGGACACAGCGGGGTACACAGCAAGTACAAAGCGGGACACAGCGGGGGACACAGCGAGGACACAGCGGGAAACAGCGGTGACACAGCGGGACACAGCTGGGGACACTGCGGGACACAGCGGGACACAGCGGGGACACAGCAAGGACACAGCGGGGGACACAGCGGGACACAGCCGGACACAGCCGGGGACACAGCGGGACACAGCGAGAGACACAGCGGGGGACAGAGCGGGACACAGCGGGGAACAAAGAGAGGACACAGCTGGACCCAGCGGGACACAGCATCGATAGAGCGGGGACACAGCGGGACACAGCGTTGACACAACGGGACTCAGCGGGGGACACTGCGGGACCCAGCGGGACACAGCGGGGACACAGCAAGGACACAGCGGGGGACACAGCGGGACACAGCGGGACACAGCGGGGTACACAGCGAGTGACACAGCGGGGTACACAGCGGGACACAGTGGGGAACACAGAGAGAGACACAGCGAGGGACACAGCGAGACACAGCGTCGATACAGCAGGGACACAGCGGGGTACACAGCTGTTGACACAACGGGACACAGTGGGGGACACAGCGGGACACAGCGGGACACAGTGGGGCACAGCGGGGACAAAACGGGAGACACAGTGGGGAACAGAGCAGGACACAGCAGGGGACACAGAAAGGACACAGTGGGGACACAGCGAGACTCAGCCGGGGACACAGCAGGGGACAAAGCGGGACACCACGGGACACAGTGGGACACAGCGGGACACAGCGGGGTCACTGCGGGACACAGTGGGGGACAAAGCGGGACACAGCGGGACACAGCGGGGACGCAGCGGGACACAGCGGGGGACACAGCGGGACACAGCGGGGGACACATGGAGGACTCAGCGGAACAAAGCGGGGACACAGCGGCGACTCACCGGGGGACACAGCGGGGGACAAAGCGGGACACTACAGAACACAGTGGGAAACAGCGGGACACAGCAGGGAAACTGCGGGGACACAGGGGGACAAAGCGTGGGACACATAGGGACACAGCGGGGGACACAGTGGGGGACACAGCGGGACACAGCGGGGAACACAGCGAGGACACAGCCATACCCAGCGGTACACAGCGTCGATACAGCGGGCACACAGCCTTACACAGCGTGGTACACAGCTGTGAACACAACGGGCCACAGTGGGGGCACAGCGAGACACAGCGGGACACAGCGAGGACACAGCAGGACACAGCGCTGACACTGCGGGGGACACAGCGGGGGACACAGCAGGGGACACAGCCGGACACAGCGGGACACAGCGGGGGACACAGGGGGGACACAGCGGGACCCAGCGCGGGACACAGCGAGGACACATTGGGACACAACGGGGACACAGCGGGACTCAGCGGGGGACACAGCAGTACACAGCGGGACACAGCGGGACACAGCGGAGGACACAGAGGAGTAAACAGCGGGACACTGCGGGGAACACAGCGAGGATACAGCGGGACCAAGCGGGACACAGCGTCGATACAGCGGGCACACAGCGGGACACAGCGGGGGACACAGCTAGGACACAGCGGGACACAGCGGGACGCAGCTTGGGACACAGCGGGAACACAGCAGGACACAGCGGGGGACACAGCGAGGACACAGCGGGACACAGCGGGACACAGCGTGGGACAAAGCGGGAGATAGAAGGGGACACAGCGAGGACACAGCGGGACACAGCAGCGACACATAGAGGTCTCAGCGGGGGACACAGTGGGGAACAGAGCGGGACACAGCGGGACCCAGCGGGGACAAAGCGTGAGACACAGCGGTGGACAGAGCGGGAGACAGAGGCGGACACAGCGAGTACACAGCGGGACACAGCGGGGACACAAAGGTGGCTCAGGGGGGGCCACAGCGGGGGACAAAGCGGGACACCACGGAACACAGCGGGACACAGCGTGAAACAGCGGTGAACCTGCGGGGACACAGCGGGACACAGCGGTGGACACAGCGGGACACAGCGGGGACACAGCGGGGACACAGCGGGACCCAGCAGGACACAGCGGGACACAGCAGGACACAGCGGGGGACACAGCGGGACACAGCGGGGGACACAGCGGGACACAGCGGCGACACAGAGGGGACTCAGCTGGGGACATAGCGGGGGACAAAGCGGGACACCACAGGACACAGTGGGACACAGCAGGACACAGCGGGGACACTGCGGGGACACAGCGGGACAAAGCAGGGGACCCAGCGGGACCCAGCGGGACACAGCAGGACCCAGCGGGGAAACAGCGGGGACACAGTGGGACACAGCGAGGACACAGCGGGACACAGCGGGACACAGCGGGACACTGCGGGGCACAGCGGGGACACAGCGGGACACAGCGGGGGACACAGGGAGGACACAGCGGAACACAGCATGGGACAAAGCGAGGACACAGCGGGAAACAGCGAGACACAGCGGGACCCAGCGGGGACCCAGCGGGGACCCAGCAGTGGACACAGTGGCACACAGCGGGGAACAAAGAGAGGACACAGCGGGACCCAGCGGGACAGAACGTCGATAGAGTGGGGACACAGCGGGACACAGCGGTGACACAACGGGACTCAGCAGGGGACACTGCGGGACAGAGAGGGACCCAGCGGGAACACAGCAAGGACACAGCGGGGGACACAGCGGGACACAGCGGGGGACACAGCGAGTGACACAGCGGGGGACACAGCAGGACACAGTGGGGAACACAGAGAGAGAGATACACAGCAGGACCCAGCGGGACACAGCATCGATACAGCAGAGACACAGCGGGACACAGCGGGGTACACAGCTGTTGACACAACGGGACACAGTGGGGGACAGAGCGGGACACAGCAGGACACAGCGGGGAAACAGGGGGGACACAGTGGGACACAGCGAGGACACAGCGGGACACAGCGGGA
>NW_012289167.1:0-6261 GCF_000151885.1 Dipodomys ordii | reverse complement strand
AGTGGAGGAACAGCGGGACACAGCGGGGAACACAGCGTGTACACAGCGGGACACAGGGTATGTCAATGGGGACACAGCGGGACACAGCGGGGAACAGAGCAAGGACACAGCGGGACACAGCGGGGATACAATGGGACACAACGGGACACAGAGGGTTACACAGCGAGACACAGCGGGGACACAGCGGTGGACACAGAGGGACACAGAGGGGGACACAGCTGGACACAGTGGGGACACAGCGGGACACAGCGGAGGACACAGTGGGGGACAGCGGGGACACAGCGGGACACAGCGGGCCACAGCTGGGACACACCCGGACACAGCGGGACATAAGGGGACAGAGCGGGGACACAGCGGGACACAGTGCGGACACAGATGGACACAACGGGGGACACAGCGGGGACACAGCGGGACACAGCGGGGACAAAGCGGGACACAGCGGGGTACACAGCAGGACACAGCGCGGGACACAGCGGAGGACACAGCGGGTCACAGCGGGACACAGCGGGGACACAGCTGGACAGACCGCGGTACACAGGGGGACACAGCGGGGACACAGCGAAAACACAGCGGGACACAGAGGGACACAGCGAGGACACAGCTGGACACAGCTGGACACAGCGAGGACACAGCTGGACAGAGCTGGGTACACAGCGGGACTCAGCGGGGACACAGCGAGGACACAGAGGGACACAGCGGGACACAGCAGGAAACAGCGGGACACAGCGGGGGACACAGCCGGAGCAGCGTGAGACACAGCAGAGGACACAGCGGAGGGCAGAGCGAGGACACAGCGGGACATAGTCTGAAACAGCGGGGACACAGCGGGGAAACAGCGGGACACCGGGGACACAGCGGGAAACAGCAGGACACAGCGGGATACAGCAGGACACAGCGGGGGACACAGCAGGGCACACCGGAGGACACAGAGGGGGACACAGCGGGACACAGCGGGGACACAGCGGGACACAGCGGGGGACACAGCGGGGAAACAGCGGGGACACAGCCAGACACAGCGGGACATAGGGGGACACAGCGGGGACACAGCGGGACACAGTGCGAACACATAGTGACACAACGGGGGACACAGCGGGGACACAGTGGGACACAGCGGGGACACAGCGACACAGCGGGGACACAGTGGGACACAGCGGAACACAGCGAGGGACAAAGCGGGAGACAGCGGGGGACACAGCGAGGACACAGGGGGACACAGCGGCGACACAGAGGGGACTCAGCGGGGGACACAGCGTGGGACAAAGTGGGACACCACGGGACACAGTGTTACACAGCGGGATACAGCGGGGACACTGCGGGACACAGCAGGACAAAGCGGGGGACACAGCGGGACACAGCGGGCCACAGCGGGGGACCCAGCGGGGGACAGCGGAGACAGAGAGTGGCCACAGCGAGACACAGCGGTGACACAACTGGACACAGCGGGATACACAGCGGGACAGAGCGGGCACACAGCGGGGACACAGCGGGACACAGCCGGACATAGCGGGGACACAGTGGGACACAGCGGGACAAAGCGGGAGACACAGCGGGACACAGCAGGCACACAGCGGGGACACAGCGGGACACAGCGGGGACAAAGCGGGACACAGCTGGACACAGCGGGACACAGCGGTGGACACAGCGACACACAGTGGTGGTCCCAGTGAGGACACAGCAGGACACAGCAGGGACACAGCGAGGACACAGCTGGGGACACAGTGGTGGACACAGCGGGACACAGCGGGGAACACAGCGAGGACAAAGCGGGACACAGCGGGACACAGCGTCGATACAGCGGGGACACAGCGTTACACAGCGTGGTACACAGCGTGGTACACAGCTGTGGACACAACGGGACACAGTGGGGGCACAGCCGGACACAGCCGTACACAGTGGGACACAGCGGGGACAAAGCGTGAGACACAGCGTGAGACACAGCGGGCGACAGAGAGGGAGACAGTAGGGGACTCAGCGAGGACACAGCGGCACACAACGGGACACAGTGGGAAACAGAGGTGAACCTGCGGGGACACAGCGGGACACAGTGTGGGACACAGCGGTGAAACAGCGGGACACAATGGGACACAGCAGGGGGACACAGCGAGGAAACAGCAGAACATAGCGGGGGACACAGAGAGGACACAGCGGGACACAGCGAGACAAAGCGGGACACAGCATGGATACAGCAGTAGACACAGCGGGACATAGCAGGGGACACAGCTGGGGACACAACGGGACACAGCAGGGGACACAGCGAGGACAGAGCAGGACACAGCGGGACACAGCGGGGACACAGCGTCGATACAGCGGGGACACAGCGAGACCCCGCGGGCAACACAGGAAGGAAACAGCGGGACCCAGTGGGACACAGCGTCGATACAGCGGGACACAACGGGGTACACAGCTGGGGACACAACAGGACACAGCGGGGGACACAGCGGTACACAGCGGGACATAGCGGGGGACACAGCGGGACCCAACGGGAGACCCAGCGAGGACACAGCGGGACACAGCGGGGGACACAGGGGGACACAGCGGGGGACAAAGCGGGACCCAGCGGGGAACACAGCGAGGACACAGTGGGGGACACAGCAGGACAAAGCGTCGATACAGTGGGCACACAGCGTTACACAGCGTGGTACACAGCTGTGGACACAACGGGACACAGTGGGGGCACAGCCGGACACAGCGGGACACAGTGGGACACAGCGGGGACAAAGCGTGAGACACAGCGGGGGCAGAGAGGGAGACAGCGGGGGACACAGCGAGGACACAGCAGGACACAGCATTGACACAGCAGGGTCTCAGCGGGGGACACAGCGGGAGACAAAGAGGGACACCACGGAACACAGTGGGACACAGCAGGAAACAGCAGTGATACTGTGTGGACACAGTGGGACACAGCGGGGGACACAGCGGGACACAGAGGGGGACAGAGCGGGACACAGTGGGGGACAGAGCGTGGGACACAGCGAGACACAGCGGGGACAAAGCTGGTCACAGCGGGGTACACAGAGGGACACAGCGGGGACGCAGAGGGGAAACAGCGTGACACAGCAGGACACAGCGGGACACAGCGGGGGACACAGCAAGGACACAGCGGCACACAGCATGGGACACAGCAAGGACACAGTGGGACACAGCGGGGGACACAGCGGGACATAGCGGGCGACACAGCGGGGGACACAGCAGGACACAGCGGGGGCACAGGGAGGACACAACGGGACACAGTGGGGGACAGAGCGAGGACACATTGGGACACATTGGGACACAGCGGGACTCAGCGGGGGACACAGCAGTACACAGCGGGACACAGCGGGGACACAGCAGAGACACAGCGGGGGACACAGCGGGACACAGCGCGGGACACAGGGATGACACAGCGGTACCCAGCGGGACCCAGCGTCGATACAGCAGGGACACGCGGAACACAGTGGGGTACACAGCTGGGGACACAGCGAGGACACAGCGGGACACAGCGGGACACAGCGGGGACACTGCGGGAACATAGCAGGACACAGCAGGGTACACAGCGGGACACAGCTGGGGACACAGTGGGGACACAGCGGGACACAGCGGAACACAGCGTGAGACAAAGCGGGAGACAGCAGGGGACACAGCGAGGACACAGGGGGACACAGCGGCGACACAGAGGGGACTCAGCGGGGGACAAAGCGGGACACAGCGGGGGACACAGCGAGGGCACAGCAGGACACAGCGGCCACAAAGAGGGGACTCAGCGGTGGACACAGCGGGGAACAGAGCGGGACCCAGCGGGACCCAGCGGGGACAAAGCGTGAGACACAGCGGTGGACAGAGCAGGAGACAGAGGCGGACACAGCGAGGACACAGCGGGACACCACGGGACACAGCGGGACACAGCGTGAAACAGCGGTGAACCTGTGGGGACACAGCGGGACACAGCGGTGGACACAGCGGGACACAGCGGGGACACAGCGGGGACACAGCGGGACACAGCAGGACACAGCGGGACACAGCAGGACACAGCGGGGGACACAGCGGGACACAGCGGGGACACAGAGGGGACTCAGCTGGGGACATAGGGGGACACAGCGGGGACACAGAGGGGACTCAGCTGGGGACATAGCGGGGGACAAAGTGGGACACCACAGGACACAGTGGGACACAGCAGGACACAGCGGGGACACTGCGGGGACACAGCGGGACAAAGCAGGGGACCCAGCGGGACACAGCGGGACACAGCAGGACCCAGCGGGGAAACAGCGGGGACACAGTGGGACACAGCGAGGACACAGCGGGACACAGCGGGACACTGCGGGGCACAGCGGGGGACACAGCGGGACACAGCGGAGGACACAGGGAGGACACAGCGGAACACAGCATGGGACAAAGCGAGGACACAGCGGGAAACAGCGAGACCCAGCGGGAACCAGCGGGGACCCAGCGGGGACCCAGCAGTGGACACAGCGGGACACAGTGGGGGACAAAGCGGGACACCACGGAACACAGCAGGACACAGCGTGAAACAGCGGTGAACCTGCGGGGACACAGCGGGACCCAGCGGGGGACACAGCGGGACACAGCGGGACACAGCGGGGTACACAGCCGGACACAGCAGGGACACAGTGGGGACCCAGCGGGACCCAGCAGGACACAGCGGGGGACACAGCGGGACACAGCGGGACACAGCAGGGGACACAGCAGGGACACAGTGGGACACAGTAGGACACAGCGTGGGACAAAGCAGGAGACAGCGGAGGACACAGCGAGGACACAGCTGGACACAGCGGCGACACAGAGGGGACTCAGCAGAGGACATAGAGGGGAAAAAGCGGGACACCACGGGACACAGTAGGACACAGCAGGACACAGCGGGGACACTGCGGGACACAGCCGGGGGACACAGCGGTGGAGAGCGGGGTTCAGAGAAGGGACACAGCGGGACACAGAGGGGACACATCTGGACACAGAAGGGTACACAGCGGGGCACAGCAGACACACAACGGGGACAGAGCTGGACACAGAGGGACACAGAGGGGACAGAGCGTGACACAGCAGGACACAGCGGGACACAACAGGGGACTCAGCGGGACACAGCGGGGGACACAGGGAGGACACAGCTGGACACTGAGGGAGACAGAGCATGGACACAGCCGGACACAGCGAAACACAGCGTGACACAGTGGGGACACAGCAGGGGACACAGCGGGACACAGCGGGGGACACAGAGGGACACAGCGGGGTACACAGCAAGGACAAAGCGGGACACAGCGGGGGACACAGTGAGGACAAAGTGGGACACAGCGGTGACAAGCGGGACACAGCGGGGACACAGCAAGGACACAGCGGGGGACACAGCGGGACACAGCCGGACACAGCCGGGGACACAGCGGGACACAGCGAGAGACACAGCGGGGGACACAGCGGGACACAGCGGGGAACAAAGAGAGGACACAGCGGGACCCAGCGGGACAGAACATCGATAGAGCGGGCACACAGCGGGACACAGCGGTGACACAACGGGACTCAGCAGGGGACACTGCGGGACAGAGAGGGACCCAGCGGGAACACAGCAAGGACACAGCGGGGGACACAGCGGGACACAGCGGGACACAGCGGGGGACACAGCGAGGGACACAGCGGGGGACACAGCAGGACACAGTGGAGAACACAGAGAGAGACAGAGCAGGACCCACGGGACACAGCATCGATACAGCAGAGACACAGCGGGACACAGCGGGGTACACAGCTGTTGACACAACGGGACACAGTGGGGGACACAGCGGGACACAGCGGGACACAGCGGGGCACAGCAGGGACAAAACGGGAGACAGAGTGGGGAACAGAGCAGGACACAGCGGGGGACACAGCGAGGACACAGTGGGGACACAGCGAGACTCAGCCGGGGACACAGCGGGGACAAAGCGGGACACCATGGGACACAGTGGGACACAGCGGGACACAACGTGGTCACTGCAGGACACAGTGGGGATCAAAGCGGGACACAGCGGGACACAGGGGGGACGCAGCGGGACACAGTGGGACACGGCGGGGGACACAGCGGGACACAGAGCGGGACATAGCGAGGACACAGCGGGACACAGCGGGGGACACAGCGAGGACACAGTGGGGGAAAAAGTGGGGGAAACAGCTGGACACAGCGGGGAACACAGCGAGGACACAGCGGGACACAGCGGGGGACACAGGGAGGACACAGCGGGACACAGCGGGGGACACAGCGAGGACACAGTGGGACACAGCGGCGACAAATGATGAATT
>NW_012289166.1:0-9998 GCF_000151885.1 Dipodomys ordii | reverse complement strand
GTCCCCCACTGTGTCCCCCGCTGTGTCCCTATGTGTCCCACGCTTTGTCCCCCTGTGTCCCCGCAGTTTCCCCGCTGTGTCCCGCTGTTTCCCATTGTGTTCTGTGGTGTCCCGCTTTGTCCCCCGCTGTGTCCCCCGGTGAGTCGCCGCTGTGTCCCCGCTTTGTCCCGCTGAGTCCTCCATGTGTCCCCCTCTGTGTCCCGCTGTGTCCCCCGCTGTGTCCCGCTGTGTCCACTGCTGGGACCCGGCTGTGTCCCGCTGTGTCCTGCTGTGTCCCGCTGTGTCCTCACTGTGTCCCACTCTGTGTTCCGCTGTGTCCTCGCTATGTCCCCCGCTGTGTCCCGCTGTGTCCCCCGCTGTGCCCAGCAGTGCCCCGCTCTGTCCCGCTGTGTCCTCGCTGTGTCACGCTGTGTCCCGCTGTGTCCTCGCTGTGTCCCGCTGTGTCCCGCTGTGTCCCCCACTGTTTCCCCTGCTGTGTCCGGCTGTGTCCCCCACTGTGTCCCGCTCTGTCCCCCTCTGTGTCCCGCTGTGTCCCCCGCTGTGTCCCACTGTGTCCCTGCAGTGTCACTGCTGTTTCCTGCTGTGTCCCGCTGTGTTCCGTGGTGTCCCTCTTTGTCTCCCGCTGTGTCCCCCGCTGTGTCCCGCTGTGTCCGACTGTGTCCCGCTCTGTCCCCGCTGTGTCCCGCTGTGTCCCCTCTGTGTGCCCGCTGTGTCCCGCTGTGTCCCCCGCTTTGTCCTGCTGTGTCCCCACAGTGTCCCGCTGTGTCCCACTGTGTCACACTGTGTCCCGTGATGTCCCTCTTTGTCCCCCGCTCTGTCCACCGCTGAGTCCCCTCTTTGTGGCCGCTGTGTCCTACTGTGTCCTCGCTGTGTCCCCCGCTGTCTCCCGCTTTGTCCCCCACTGTGTCCCCGCTGTGTCACGCTATGCCCTCACTGTTTCCCCCGCTGTGTCGCACTGTGTCCCCGCTATGTCCCCAGCTGTGTCCCGCTGTGTCCCGCTGTGTACCCCGCTGTGTCCCTCTATGTTCCCGCAGTGTCCCGCTGTGTCCCGCTGTATCCTCGCTGTGTCCCCCGCTGTGTCCCGTTGTGTCCCCAGCTATGTACCTCGCTGTGTCCCGCTGTGTCCACGCTGTATCGACGCTGGGTCCCACTGGGTCCGCTGTGTCCTCCCTGTGTCCCCAGCTATGTCCCGCCATGTCTGCCACTGTGTCCCGCTGTGTCTACTGCTTTGTCCCCGCTGTGTCCCGCTGTGTCCCGCTGTGTCGTTGCTGTGTCCCCCGCTGTCTCCCGCTTTGTATTCCGCTGAGTTCCGCTGTGTCACGCTGTGTCCCCCCTATGTCCCCCGCTGTATCCCGCTGTGTCCCCGCTATGTCCCCAGCTGTGTCCCGCTGTGTTCCGCTGTGTCCCCCGCTGGGTCCCGTTATGTTCCTGCAGTGTCCCGCTGTGTCCCACTGTGTCCTCGCTGTGTCCCCCGCTGTGTCCCCCGCTGTGTCCCGTTGTGTCCCCAGCTGTGCACCCCGCTGTGTCCCCGCTGTATCGACGCTGGGTCCCACTGGGTCCCGCTGTGTCCTCCCTGTGTCCCCAGCTATGTCCCGCCGTGTCCGCCAGTGTGTCCCGCTGTGTCTACTGCTTTGTCGCCGCTGTGTCCCGCTGTGTCCTCGCTGTGTCCCACGCTGTGTTCTGCTGTGGCCTCGCTTTTTTCCTCACTGTGTCCCGCTGTGTACCCCTCTGTGTCCCCCGCTGTTTCCCGCTGTGTCCCCCGCTGTGTTCCTGCTGTGTCCCCAATGTGTCCCGCTGTGTCCCACTGTGTACTGCTGCGTCCCCCGCTGAGTCCCGCTGTGTCCCCGCTGTGTCCCAATGTGTCCTCGCTCTGTCCCCTGCTGTGTACCGCTGTGTCCTTCCTGTGTCCCCTGCTGTGTCCCGCTGTGTCCCGCTGTGTCCCCCGCTGTGTCCCCCGCTATGTCCCGCTGTGTTCCCTGCTGTGTACCGCTGTGTGCCCCGCAGTGTCAGCGCTGTGTACCGCTGTGTCCTCGCTGTGTCCCCCGCTGTCTCCCGCTCTGTACCCTGCTGTGTCTCAAGCTTTGTCCCTGCTGCGTCCCACTGTGTCCCGCTGTGTCCCGCTGTGCCCCCACTGTGTCCCGTTGTGTTCACAGCTGTGTACCACGCTGTGTAACGCTGTGTCCCCGCTGTATCGACGCTGTGTCGCCCTGGGTCCCGCTGTGTCCTCGCTGTGTTCCCCGCTGTGTCCCGCTGTGTCCGCCACTGTGTCCCGCTGTGTCTACGGCTGTGTCCCCGCTGTGTCCCGCTGTGTCCTCGCTGTGTCCTCGCTGTGTCCCACGCTGTGTTCCGCTGTGTCCTCGTTTTTTTCCCCGCTGTGTCCTGCTGTGTCCCTGCCATATCGACGCTGGGTTCACCTGGGTCCCACTGTGTCCTCCCTGTGTCCCCCGCTGTGTCCCGCTGTGTTCCCCGCTGTGTCCCTGCTGTGTCCCCGCTGTGTCCCGGTGTGTCCCACTGTGTACTGCTGTGCCCCGCTGAGTCCCGCTGTGTCCGCGCTGTGTCCCAATGTGTCCTCGCTATGTCCCCCGCTGTGTCCCGCTGTGTCCTCCCTGTGTCCCCCGCTGTGTCCCGCTGTGTCCCTCTGTGTCCCCCGCTGTATCCCCCGCTATGTCTCGCTGTGTCCACCGCTGTCTCCCACTGTGTCCTTGCTGTGTCCCCCGTTCTGTGCCGCTGTGTCCTCGCTGTGTCCCCGGCTGTTTCCCGCTGTGTCCTGCTGTGTCACGCTGTTTCCCCACTGTGTCCCCGCTGTTTCCCTCTGTGTACCCCGCTGTGTCCAGCTTTTTCCCCGCTGTGTCTCGCTGTGTCCCACACTCTGTCCCCCACTGTGTCCCGCTGTGTCCCCCGCTGTTTCGCATTGTGTCCCCCACTGTGTCCCGCTGTGTCCCCGCAGGTTCACCTCTGTTTCCCGCTGTGTCCCGCTGTGTTCCGTGGTGTCCTGGCTGTTTCCCCCTGCTATGTCCCGCAGTGTCCCGCTGTGTCCCGCTGTGTCCCCGCAGGTTCACCTCTGTTTCCTGCTGTGTCCCGTTGTGTGCCGCTGTGTCCTCACTGAGTCCCCTACTGTCTCCCTCTCTGTCCCCCGCTGTGTCTCACGCTTTTTCCCCGCTGTGTCCCACTGTGTACCGCTGTGTCCGGCTGTGCCCCCACTGTGTCCCGTTGTGTCCACAGCTGTGTACCACGCTGTGTACCACGCTGTGTAACGCTGTGTCCCCGCAGTATCGACGCTGTGTCCTGCTGTGTCCCGCTGTGTCCTCGCTGTGTTCCCCGCTGTGTCCCGCTGTGTCCACCGCTGTGTCCCCAGCTGTGTCCTCGCTGTGTCCCTGCTTTGTCCTGCTGTGTCCTCACTGGGACCACCACTGTGTGTCGCTGTGTCCACCGCTGTGTCCCGCTGTGTCCACCGCTGTGTCCCGCTGTGTCCAGCTGTGTCCCGCTTTGTCCCCGCTGTGTCCCGCTGTGTCCCGCTGTGTCCCCGCTGTGTGCCTGCTGTGTCCCGCTGTGTCTCCCGCTTTGTCCCGCTGTGTCCCACTGTGTCCCCGCTGTGTCCCGCTGTGTCCCGCTGTGTCCCCGCTGTGTGCCCGCTCTGTCCCGCTGTGTATCCCGCTGTGTCCAGTTGTGTCACCGCTGTGTCTCGCTGTGGCCACTCTCTGTCTCCGCTGTCCCCCGCTGGGTCCCCCGCTGTGTCCCGCTGTGTCCCCCGCTTTGTCCTGCTGTGTCCCGCAGTGTCCCCGCTGTGTCCCGCTGTGTAACACTGTGTCCCGTGGTGTCCCACTTTGTCCCACGCTGTGTCCCCCTGTGAGTCCCCTCTGTGTCGCCGCTGTGTCCCCCTGTGTCCTCGCTGTGTCCCCCGCTGTCTCCCGCTTTGTCCCTCGCTGTGTTCCGCTGTGTCCCACTGTGTCCCCGCTGTGTCCCCAGCTGCGTCCCGTTGTGTCCCGCTGTGTCCCGCTGTGTCCCTGCTGTATCGACGCTGTCTCCTGCTGGATCCCGCTGTGTCCTCGATGTGTTCCCCGCTTTGTCCCGCTGTGTCCCCAGCTGTGTCTCCCGCTGTGTCCCGCTGTGTCCTCTCTGGGTCCCCTGCTGTGTCCCGCTGTGACACCCGCTGTGTTCCGCTTTGTCCTGCTATGTCCCGCTGTGTCACCGCTGTGTGCCCGCTGTGTCCCGTTGTGTACTCTGTTGTGTCCAGCTGTGTCACCGTTGTGTCTCGCTTTGGCCCCTCTCTGTCTCCGCTGTCCCCCGCTGTGTCCCCCGCTGTGTCCCGCTGTGTCCCGCTGTGTCCCCCGCTTTGTCCCGCTGAGTCCCATCTGTGTCGCCGCTGTGTCCCACTGTGTCCTCGCTGTGTCCCCTGCTGTCTGCCGCTTTGTCCCCGCTGTGTCCCTATCTGTGTCCCGCTGTGTCCCGCTGTGTCCCCCGCTTTGTCCCGCTGAGTCCCATCTGTGTCGCCGCTGTGTCCCACTATGTTCCCGCAGTGTCCCCGCTGTGTCCTGCTGTGTCCCGCTGTGTCCTCGCTGTGTCCCCCGAGTGTCCCGGTGTGTCCCCAGCTGTGCACCCCGCTGTGTCCCGCTGTGTCCCCGCTGTAACGGCGCTGGGTCCCGCTGGGTCCCGCTATGTCCTCCCTGTGTTCCCCGCTGTGTCCCGCTGTGTCCCCCGCTGTGTCCCGCTGTGTCTCACTGTGTCCCAATGTGTCTTCGCTGTGTCCCCCGCTGTGTCCCATTGTGCCCTCCCTGTGTCCCCCGCTGTGTTCCCCGCTGTGTCCCGCTGTGTCCCCCGCAGTGTCAGCGCTGTGTCCCGCTGTGTCCTCGCTGTGTCCCCCGCTGTCTCCTGCTCTGTACCCCGCTGTGTCTCAAGCTTTGTGCCTGCTGTGTCCCACTGTGTCGCGCTGTGTCCCGCTGTGTTCACAGCTGTGTACCTCGCTGTGTAACGCTCTGTCCCCGCTGTATCGACGCTGTGTCGCGCAGGGTCCCGCTGTGTCCTCGCTGTGTTCCCCGCTGTGTCCCGCTGTGTCCGCCACTGTGTCCCGCTGTGTCTACGGCTGTGTCCCCGCTGTGTTCCGCTGTGTCCTCGTTTTTTACCCTCTGTGTCCCGCTGTGTCCCTGCTGTATCGACGCTGGATCCCGCTGGGTCCCGCTGTGTCATCCCTGTGTCCCCCGCTGTGTCCCTGCTGTGTCCCCGCTGTGTCCCGCTGTGTACTGCTGTGTCCCCCGCTGAGTCCCGTTGTGTCCCTCTGTGTCCCCCGCTGTGTCCCCCGCTATGTCTTGCTGTGTCCCCCGCTGTGTCCCACTGTGTCCTTGCTGTGTCCCCCGTTGTGTGCCGCTGTGTCCTCGCTGTGTCCCCCGCTGTTTCCCGCTGTGTCCTGCTGTGTCACGCTGTTTCCCCGCTGTGTCCCAGCTGTGTCCCTCTGTGTACCCCGCTGTGTCCAGCTTTGTCCCCGCTGTGTCTCGCTGTGTCCCACGCTCTGTCCCCCACTGTGTCCCGCTGTGTCCCCCGCTGTTTCCCACTGTGTCCCCCACTGAGTACCACTGTGTCCCCGCAGGTTCCTCTCTGTTTCCGCTGTGTCCCGCTGTGTTCCGTGGTGTCCTCGCTGTGTCCCCCTGCTGTGTCCCGTTGTGTCCCGCTCTGTCCTGCTTTGTCCCCCACTGTGTCCCGCTGTGTCCCCCGCTGTTTCCCCCACTGTGTACCACTGTGTCCCCGCAGTTCCCCTCTGTTTCCCGCTGTGTCCCGCTGTGTTCCGTGTGTCCTCGCTGTGTCCCCCTGCTGTGTCCCGCTGTGTCCCACTGTGTCCCCCACTGTGTCCCCCGCTGTGTCCCTATGTGTCCCACGCTTTGTCCCCCTGTGTCCCCGCAGTTTCCCCGCTGTGACCCGCTGTTTCCAACTGTGTTCTGTGGTGTCCCGCTTTGTCCCCGGCTGTGTCCCCCGGTGAGTCGCCGCTGTGTCCCCGCTTTGTCCCGCTGAGTCCTCCATGTGTCCCCCGCTGTGTCCCGATGTGTCCCCCGCTGTGTTCCGCTGTGTCCACTGCTGGGACCCGGCTGTGTCCCGCTGTGTCCCGCTGTGTCCTCACTGTGTCCCACTCTGTGTTCCGTTGTGTCCTTGCTGTGTCCCCCGCTGTGTCCCGCTGTGTCCCCCGCTGTGCCCTGCAGTGTCCCGCTGTGTCCTCGCTGTATCCCACTGTGTCCCGCTGTGTCCCCCACTGTTTCCCTTGCTGTGTCCAGCTGTGTCCCCCACTGTGTCCCACTCTGTCCCCCTCTGTGTCCCGCTGTGTCCCCCGCTGTGTCCCAATGTGTCCTCGCTCTGCCCCCCGCTGTGTCCCGCTGTGTCCTCCCTGTGTCCCCCGCGGTGTCCCGCTGTGTCCTCCTTGTGTCCCCCGCGGTGTCCCGCTGTGTCCCCCGCTGTGTCCCCCGCTATGTCCCGCTGTGTCCCCCGCTGTGTCCCACTGTGTCCTTGCTGTGTCCCATGCTGTGTGCCGCTGTGTCCTTGCTGTGTCCCCCGCTGTGTCCCGCTGTGTCCTGCTGTGCCACGCTGTTTCCCCACTGCGTCCCCGCTGTGTCCCTCTGTGTACCCCGCTGTGACCAGCTTTGTTCCCGCTGTGTTTCGCTGTGTCCCACGCTCTGTCCCCCACTGTGTCCCGCTCTTTCCCCCTCTGTGTCCCGCTGTGTCCCCCGCTGTGTCCCACTGTGTACACGCAGTATCACTGCTGTTTCCTGCTGTGTCCCGCTGTGTTCCGTGGTGTCCCTCTTTGTCTCCCGCTGTGTCCCCCGCTGTGTCCTGCTGTGTCCGACTGTGTCCCGCTCTGTCCCCGCTGTGTCCCGCTGTGTCCCGCTGTGTCCCCGCTGTGTGCCCGCTGTGTCCCGCTGTGTCCCCCGCTTTGTCCTGCTGTGTCGCCGCAGTGTCCCACTGTGTCCCACTGTCACACTGTGTCCCGTGGTGTCCCTCTTTGTCCCCCGCTGTGTCCACCGCTGAGTCCCCTCTTTGTGGCCGCTGTGTCCTGCTGTGTCCTCGCTGTGTCCCCCGCTGTCTCCCGCTTTGTTCCCCACTGTGTCCCCGCTGTGTCACGCTATGTCCTTGCTGTTTCCCCCGCTGTTTCCTGCTGTGTCCCCACTATGTCCCCAGCTGTGTCCCGCTGTGTCCCGCTGTGTACCCCGCTGTGTCCCGCTATGTTCCCGCAGTTTCCCGCTGTGTCCCGCTGTGTCCTCGCTTTGTCCCCCGCTGTGTCCTGTTGTGTCCCCAGCTGTGTACCTCGCTGTGTCCCGCTGTGTCTGCGCTGTATCGACGCTGGGTCCCACTGGGTCCCGCTGTGTCCTCCCTGTGTCCCCAGCTATGTCCCGCCATGTCTGCCACTGTGTCCCGCTGTGTCTACTGCTTTGTCCCCGCTGTGTCCCGCTGTGTCCCGCTGTGTCCTCGCTGTGTCCCCCGCTGTCTCCCGCTTTGTCCCCCGCTTTGTTCCGCTGTGTCACGCTGTGTCCTCCCTGTGTGCCCCGCTGTATCCCGCTGTGTCCCCGCTATGTCCCCAGCTGTGTCCCGCTGTGTTCCGCTGTGTCCCCCGCTGTGTCCCGCTATGTTCCCGCAGTGTCCCGCTGTGTCCCGCTGTGTCCTCACTGTGTCCCCCGCTGTGTCTCGTTGTGTCCCCAGCTGTGTACCTCGCTGTGTCCCGCTGTGTCCCTGCTGTATCGACGCTGGGTCCCACTGGGTCCCGCTGTGTCCTCCCTGTGTCCCCAGCTATGTCCCGCCGTGTCCGCCAGTGTGTCCCGCTGTGTCTACTGCTTTGTCGCCGCTGTGTCCCGCTGTGTCCTCGCTGTGTCCCACGCTGTGTTCTGCTGTGGCCTCGCTGTTTTCCTCGCTGTGTCCCGCTGTGTACCCCTCTGTGTCGCCTGCTGTTTCCCGCTGTGTCCCCCGCTGTGTTCCTGCTGTGTCCCCGCTGTGTCCCACTGTGTCCCGCTGTGTACTGCTGCGTCCCCCGCTGAGTCCCGCTGTGTCCCCGCTGTGTCCCAATGTGTCCTCGCTCTGTCCCCCGCTGTGTACCGCTGTGTCCTTCCTGTGTCCCCCGCTGTGTGCCGCTGTGTCCCGCTGTGTCCCCCGCTGTGTCCCCCGCTATGTCCCGCTGTGTCCCCCGCTGTGTCCCGCTCTGTCCTTGCTGTGTCCCCCACTGTGTGCCACTGTGTCCTCGCTGTGTCCCCCGCTGTGTCGCGCTGTGTCCTTTTGTGTCACGCTGTTTCCCCGCTGTGTCCCTCTGTGTACCTCGCTGTATCCAGCTTTGTCCCCGCTGTGTCTCGCTGTGTCCCATGCTCTGTCCCACACTGTGTCCTGCAGTGTCCCCCGCTGTGTCCTGCTGTGTCCCCCGCTGTGTCCCGCTGTGTCCCCTGCTGAGTCCCCGCTGTGTCACCGCTGTGTCCCGCTGTTTCCTCGCTGTGTCCCCTGCTGTCTCCCTCTCTGTTCCCCCTGTGTCTCACACTTTGTCCCTGCTGTGTCCCACTGTGTCCCGCTGTGTCCGGCTGTGCCCCCACTGTGTCCCGTTGTGTCCACAACTGTGTACCACGCTGTGTAACGCTGTGTCCCCGCTGTATCGACGCTCTGTCCCACTGTGTCCCGCTGTGTCCTCGCTGTGTTCCCCGCTGTGTCCCGCTGTGTCCCCTGCTGTGTCCCCTGCTGTGTCCTTGCTGTGTCCCCTGCTGTGTCCCGCTGTGTCCTCACTGGGTCCCCCACTGTGTCCCGCTGTGTCCCCCGCTGTGTCCCGCATGTCCGGCTATGTCCTTCTCTGTCCCCGCTGTGTCCCGCTGTGTCCCGCTGTGTCCCCGCTGTGTGCCTTTTGTGTCCCGCTGTGTCCCACTGTGTCCCCGCTGTGTCCCGCTGTGTCCCCGGCTGTGTCCCTCGCTGTGTCCTTGCTGTGTCCCTGCTGTGTCCCGCTGTGTCCTCACTGGGTCCCCCACTGTGTCCCGCTGTGTCCCCCGCTGTGTCCCGCTGTGTCCGGCTATGTCCCTCTCTGTCCCCGCTGTGTCCAGCTGTGTCCCGCTGTGTCCCCGCTGTGTGCCTGCTGTGTCCCGCTGTGTCCCCGCTGTGTCCCGCTGTGTCCCGCTATGTCCCCGCTGTGTGCCCGCTGTGTCCCGCTGTGCTGTGTCCCGCTGTGTCCCACTGTGTCCCCGCTGTGTCCCGCTGTGTCCCGCTGTGTCCCGGCTGTGTGCCCGCTGTGTCTCCGCTGTGTGCCCGCTGTGTCCCGCTGTGTACCCCGCTGTGTCCAGCTGTGTCACCTCTTTGTCTCGCTGTGGCCACTCTCTGTCTCCGCTGTCCCCCGCTGTGTGCCCCGCTGTGTCCCGCTGTGTCCCGCTGTGTCCCCCGCTTTCTCCTTCTGTGTCCCGCAGTGTCTCCGCTGTGTCCCGCTGTGTAACACTGTGTCCCGTGGTGTCCCACTTTGTCCCACGCTGTGTCCCCCGGTGAGTCCCCTCTGTGTCGCCGCTGTGTCCCCCTGTGTCCTCACTGTGTCCCCCGCTGTCTCCCGCTTTGACTCCCGCTGTGTTCCGCTGTGTCCCGCTGTGTCCCTTGTGTCCCCGCTGTGTCGCCAGCTGTGTCCCGCTGTGTCCCGCTGTGTACCCCGCTGTGTCCTGCTATGTTCCCGCAGTGTCCTCGCTGTGTCCCGCTGTGTCCCGCTGTGTCCTTGCTGTGTCCCCAGCTGTGTACCCCACTGTGTCCCGCTGTGTCCCTGCTGTATCGATGCTGGGTCCCGCTGTGTCCCGCTGTGTCCTCCCTTTGTCCAACGCTGTGTCCCGCTGTGTCTACTGCTGTGTCCCCGCTGTGTCCCGCTGGGTCCAGCTGGGTCCCTGCTGTATCCACGCTGGGTTACGCTGGGTCCTGGTCTGTCATCCCTGTGTCCCCCGCTGTGTACCGCTCTGTCCCCCGCTGTGTCTCTGCTGTGTCCCCGCAGTGTCCCGCTTTGTCCCGCTGTATACTGCTGTGTCCCCCGC
>NW_012289165.1:0-9081 GCF_000151885.1 Dipodomys ordii | reverse complement strand
GTGTGCCACTGTGCCCTGCTGTGTCCTCCCTGTGTCCCCCGCTGTCTCCCGCTCTGTCCCCTGCTGTATCTCACGATTTGTCTTCGCTTTGTCCCACTGGGTCTCGCTGTGTCCCCCTGTGCCCCCACTGTGTCCGCTTGTGTCCACAGATGTTTACCACACTGTGTAACGCTGTATCCCCGCTGTATCGACGCTGTGTCCCGCTGTGTCCCGCTGGGTCCCGCTGTGTCCCCCGGTGTGTCCCCTGCTGTTTTCCTGTCTGTGTCCCCCGCTGTGTCCTGCTGTGTCCTCGCTGGGCCCCCCGCTGTTTCCCGCTGGGTACCCCGCTGTGTCCCGCTGTGTCCCCTGCTGTGTACCCTGCTTTGTCCCGCTGTGTTCCCCGCTGTGTCCCGCTGTGTCCCCCGCTGTGTCCCTCTGTGTCCTCGCTGTGTCGCGCTCTGTCTCCCCCTTGTCGCCGCTGTGTCCCGCGCTGTCCCGTGGTGTCCCGCTTTGTCTCCTGCTGTGTCCACCGCTGAGTCCCAGCTGTGTCCTCGCTGTGTCCTGCTCTGTCTCCTCCTTGTCCCCGCTGTGTTCCGCTGTGTCCCGTGGTGTCCCGCTTTGTCCCCCGCTGTGTCCCCCGCTGAGTCCCTGATGTGTCCCCGCTGTGTCCCGCTCTGTCCTCCCTGTGTCCCCGGCTGTGTCCCACTGTGTCCCCTGCTGTGTCCTGCTGTGTCTACTGCTTTGTTCCTGCTGTGTCCCGCTGTGGCCCACTCTGTCCCCGCTGTATCGACGCTGTGTCCCGCTGGGTCCCGCTGTGTCCTCGCTGTGTCCACCGCTGTGTACCGCTCTTTCCACCGCTGTGTCCCGCTGTGTCCCCCGCTCTGTCACCCTTTGTCTACCGCTGTGTCCCGCTGTTTCCCCCTCTGTGTCCCGCTGTGTCCTCGCTGTGTCCCCCTCTGTCTCCCGCTCTGTCCCACACTGTGTCTCACGCTTTGTCCCCGATGTGTCCCACTGTGTTCCGCTGTGTCCCGCTGTGACCCCACTGTGTCCCGTTGTGTCCACAGCTGTGTACCACGCTGTGTAACGCTGTGTCCCCGCTGTATCGACGCTGTGTGCCGCTGTGTCCCGTTGTGTCCTCGCTGGGTCCCCCGCTGTGTCCCGCTGTGTCCCCCGCTGTCCCCCGCTGTGTCCCGCTCTGTCCCCCGCTACGTCTCACGATTTGTCCTGGCTGTGTCCCACTGCGTCCCTCTGTGCCCTCACTGTGTCCCGTTGTGTCCACAGATGTGAACCACTCTGTGTAACGCTGTATCCCCGCTGTATCGACGCTGTGTCCCGCTGGGTCCCGCTGTGTCCTCGCTGTGTTCCCCGCTGTGTCCCGCAGTGTCCCCCGCTGTGTCCCCCGCTGTGTCCCGCTGTGTCCCGCTGTGTCCCCCGCTTTGTCCCGCTGAGTCCCCTCTGTGTCGCCGCTGTGTCCCCAGCTGTGTCCCACTGTGTCCCCCGCTTTGTCCCGCTGTGTCCCACTGTGTCCCCACTGTGTCCCGCTGTGTCCCGCTGTGTCCCCGGTGTGCCCGCTGTGTCCCGCTGTGTACCCTGCTGTGTCCAGCTATGTCACCGCTGTGTCCCGCTGTGGCCCATCTCTGTCTCCGCTGTCCCCCGCTGTGTCCCCCAATGTGTGCCACTGTGTCCCGATATGTCCCCCGCTTTGTCCTGTGCTGTCCCCGCAGTGTCCCCGCTGTGTCCCGCTGTGTCACACTGTGTCCCGTGGTGTCCCACTTTGTCCTCGCTGTTTCCCCCGCTGTGTCCTCCGCTGAGTCCCCTCTGTATCGACGCTGTGTCCCGCTGTGTCCCGCTGTGTCCTCGCTGTGTTCCCCGCTGTGTCCCGCTGTGTCACCTGCTGTGTCCCCCACTGTGTCCCGCTGTGTCCTTGCTGGGTCCCCCGCTGTGTCCCGCTGTGTCCCCCACTGTGTCCCGCTGTGTCCGACTGTGTCCCGCTCTGTCCCCGCTGTGTCCCGCTGTGTCCCCGCTGTGTGCCCGCTGTGTCCCGCTGTGTACCCCGCTGTGTCCAGCTGTGTCACCGAGATGTCCCGCTGTGGCCCTACTCTGTCTCCGCTCTGCCCCCCGCTTTGTTCTGCTGTGTCCCGCTGTGTCCCCCGCTTTGTCCTACTGTGTCCCCACAGTGTCCCGCTGTGTCCCGCTGTGTCTCACTGTGTCCCGTGGTGTCCCTCTTTGTCCCCCGCTGTGTTCCCCGCTGAGTCCCCTCTATGTGGCCGCTGTGTCCCGCTGTGTGCTCACTGTGTCCCCGCTGTCTCCCGCTTTGTCCCCGTTGTGTTCCGCTGTGTCCCCCGCTGTGTTCCGCTGTGTCCCGCGCTGTGACCCGCTGTGTCCTGCTGTGTCCCCCACTGTGTCCCTGTTGTCTCCCCGGTGTGTCACACTGTTTCCCGCTGTGTACTGCTGTGTCTCCCGCTGAGTTCCTCTGTGTCCCGCTGTGTCCCAATGTGTCCTCGCTGTGTCACGCTCTGTCCTGCTCTGTCCCCGCTGTGTCCTGCTTTGTCCCACTGTGTCCCCACTGTGTGCCCGCTGTGTCCCTCTGTGTACCCCGCTGTGTCCGCTGTGTTCCCTCTCTGTCCTCTGCTGTCCCCCGCTGTGTCCCCCGCTGTGTCCCCCGCTGTGACCCGCTGTGTCCCGCTGTGTCCCCCGCTGTGTCCCCACTGTGTGCCCCCTGTGTCCCACTGTGTACCCCGCTATGTCCAGCTGTGTTCCCGCTGTGTCCACTGCTGTGTCCTGCTGTGTACCCCGCTGTGTTCCGCTATGTTCCCTCAGTGTCCCCTCTGTGTCCCGCTGTGTCCCGCTCTGTCCCTGCTGTGTCCCGCTGTGTCCCCCTGTGTCCCCCGCTGTGTCCTGCTATGTTCCCGCAGTGTCCCCGCTGTGTCCCTCTGTGTCCAACTGTGTCCCGTGGTGTCCCAGTTTGTCCTTCGCTGTGTCCCCAGGTGAGTCCCCGCTGTGTCCCGCTGTGTCCCCCCTGGGTCCCGCTGTGTCCCCACAGGGTCACCGCTGTTTCCCGCTGTGACCCGCTGTGTTCCGTGGTGTCCCGCTTTGTCCCCCGCTGTGTCCCCCGCTGAGTCCCCGCTGTGTCCCCCGCTTTGTACCGCTGTGTCCGTGCAGTGTCCCCGCTGTGTCCCGCTGTGTCACACTGTCGCGTGGTGTCCTGCTTTGTCCCCCGCTGTGTCCCCCACTGAGCCCCTCTGTGTCGCAACTGTGTCCTGCTGTGTCCTCGCTGTGTCCCCCGCTGTCTCCCGCTTTGTCCCCTGCTGTATCCCGCACCCCACTGTACCGCTGTGTCCTAGCTGTGTCCCCCACTGTGTCCAGCTGTGTCCTCCGTGTATCCCAAGCTGTGTCCCGCTGTGTCCCTCTGTGTACCCAGCTGTGTCCCGCTATGTTCCCGCAGTGTCCTCGCTGTGTCCCGCTGTGTCCCGCTTGTCCTCGCTGTGTCCCCCGCTGTGTCCCTTTGCGTCCCCAGCTGTGTACCCCGCTGTGTCCTGCTGTGTCGCCACTGTATCGACGCTGTGTCCTGCTGGGTCCAGCTGTGTCCTCGCTGTGTTCCTCGTTGTGTCCCGCTGTGTCCCCCGCTCTGTCCCCGCTGTGTCCCTGCTGTGTCCCTGCTGTGTCGCCGCTGTGTCCCGCTGTGTCCTGCTGTGTCCTCACTGTGTCCCACGCTGTGTTCCACTGTGTCACCGGCTGTGTCCCGCTGTGTCCCGCTGTGTCCCCGCTGTGTCCTGCTGTGTCCCGCTGTGTCCCTGCTGTGACCCTCTCTGTCCCCGCTGTATTGACGCTGTGTCCCAGTGTGTCCCGCTGTGTCCGCGCTGTGTTTCCGGCTGTGTCCCGCTGTGTACCCCTCTGTGTCCCCCGCTGTGTCCCTCTGTGTCCCCTCTCTGTCCCCTGCTGGTCCCCGCTGTGTCCCCCGCTGTGTCTCGCTTTGTCGCCCGCTTTGTCTCGCTGTGCCCCTGCAGTGTCCCCGCTGTGTCCCACTGTGTCACACTGTGTCCCGTGTTGTCCCGCTTTGTCCCCCGCTGTGACCTCGCAGTGTTTCCCGCTGTGTCCTCGCTGTGTTCCACGCTGTGTCCCGCTGTGTCCACCGTTGTGTCCACCCCTGTGTCCTTGCTGTGTCCCCCGCTGTGTCCCGCTGTGTCCTCGCTGGGTCCCCCGCTGTGTCCCGCTGTGTCCCCCGCTGTGTCCCGCTGTGTCCGACTGTGTCACGCTCTGTCCCCGCTGTGTCCCGCTGTGTCCCTCTGTGTCCCCGCTGTGTGTCCGCTGTGTCCCGCTGTGTACCCCGCTGTGTCCAGCTGTGTCCTTTTGTGTCACGCTGTTTCCCCGCTGTGTCCCTGCTGTGTCCCTCTGTGTACCCCGCTGTGTCCAGCTTTGTCCCCGCTGTGTCTCGCTGAGTCCCACGCTCTGTCCCACACTGTGTCCCGCAGTGTCCCGCGCTGTGTCCCGCTGTGTCCCCCGCTGTGTCCCACTGTGTCCCCCGCTGAGTCCCCGCTGTGTCACCGCTGTGTCCCGCTGTTTCTTCGCTGTGTCCCCTGCTGTCTCCCTCTCTGTCCCCCGCTGTGTCTCACGCTTTGTCCCTGCTGTGTCCCACTGTGTCCCGCTGTGTCCGGCTGTGCCCCCACTGTGTCCCGTTGTGTCCACAACTGTGTACCACGCTGTGTAACGCTGTGTCCCCGCTGTATCGAGGCTCTGTCCCACTGTGTCCCACTGTGTCCACGCTGTGTTCCCCGCTGTGTCCCGCTGTGTCCCCTGCTGTGTCCCCCGCTGTGTCCTTGCTGTGTCCCCTGCTGTGTCCCGCTGTGTCCTCACTGGGTCCCCCACTGTGTCCCGCTGTGACCCCGCTGTGTCCCGGATGTCCAGCTATGTCCTTCTCTGTCCCCGCTGTGTCCCTCTGTGTCCCGCTGTGTCCCCGCTGTGTGCCTGCTGTGTCCCGCTGTGTCCCACTGTGTCCCCGCTGTGTCCCGCTGTGTCCCGCTGTGTCCCCGCTGTGTGCCCGCTGTGTCCCGCTGTGTACCCCGCTGTGTCCAGCTGTGTCACCGCTTTGTCTCGCTGTGGCCACTCTCTGTCTCCGCTGTCCCCCGCTGTGTGCCCCGCTGTGGCCCGCTGGGTCCCGCTGTGTCCCCCGCTTTGTCCTGCTGTGTCCCGCTGTGTCCTCGCTGTGTCCCGCTGTGTAACACTGTGTCCCGTGGTGTCCCACTTTGTCCCACGCTTTGTCCCCCTGTGAGTCCCCTCTGTGTCGCCGCTGTGTCCCCCTGTGTACTCGCTGTGTCCCCCGCTGTCTCCCGCTTTGACTCCCGCTTTGTTCCGCTGTGTCCCGCTGTGTCCCCGCTGTGTCCCCAGCTGTGTCCCGCTGTGTACCCCGCTGTGTCCTGCTATGTTCCCGCAGTGTCCCCGCTGTGTCCTGCTGTGTCCCGCTGTGTCCTTGCTGTGTCCCCAGCTGTGTACCCCACTGTGTCCCGCTGTGTCCCTGCTGTATCGACGCTGGGTCCCGCTGTGTCCCGCTGTGTCCTCCCTTTGTCCAACGCTGTGTCCCGCTGTGTCTACTGCTGTGTCCCCGCTGTGTCCCGCTGGGTCCAGCTGGGTCCCTGCTGTATCCACGCTGGGTCCCGCTGGGTCCTGGTCTGTCATCCCTGGGTCCCCCGCTGTGTACCGCTCTGTCCCCCGCTGTGTCTCTGCTGTGTCCCCGCTGTGTCCCGCTTTGTCCCGCTGTATACTGCTGTGTCCCCCGCTGAATCACGCTGTGTCCCAATGTGTCCCAATGTGTCCTCGCTCTGTCCCCCGCTGTGTCCCGCTGTGTCCTCCCTGTGTCCCCTGCGGTGTCCCGCTGTGTCCCGCTGTGTCCCCCGCTGTGTCCCCCGCTATTTCCCGCTGTGTCCCCCGCTGTGTCCCACTGTGTCCTTGCTGTGTCCCATGCTGTGTGCCGCTGTGTCCTTGCTCTGTCCCCCGCTGTGTCCCGCTGTGTCCCCCGCTGTGTCCCCCTGTGTCCCCCGCTGTGTCCCGCTCTGTCCTCGCTGGGTCTCCCGTTGGGTCCCGCTGTGTCCCTTGCTATGTCCCGCTGTGTACCGCTGTGTCCCCCGCTGTGTCCTGTTGTGTCCCCAGCTGTGTACCCCGTTGTGTCCCGCTGTATCGACGCTGTGTCCCACTGGGTCCCGCTGTTTCCTTCCTGTGTTGCCCACGGGGTCTCGCTGTGTCCCCGCTGTATCGACGCTGTGTCCCCGCTGTGTCCCGCTGTGTCCCGCTGTGTCCCGCTCTGTCCTCGCTGTGTCCCCTGCTGTGTCCCGTTGTGTCCCCAGCTGTGTCCCCTGCTATGTCCTGCTGTGTCTACTGCTGTGTCCACGCTGTCTCCCGCTTTGTCTCGCTGTGTCCCGCTGTGTCCTCTCTGTGTCCCCCGCTATGTTGCGCTGTGTCCTCGCTGTGTCCCCTGCTGTGTCCCGCTGTGTCCCCATTGTGTCCCCCGCTGTGTCGCGCTGTGTCCCGCTGTGTCCCCCGCTGTGTCCGCTGCTGTGTCCTGCTATGTCCCCCTCTGTGTCACCAATGTGCCCCGCTGTGTCCTCGCTGTGTCCCGCTGTGTCACGCTGTGCCCCCACTCTGTCCCGTTGTGTCCACAGATGAGTACCATGCTGTGTAACACTGTGTCCCTGCTGTATCGACGCTGTGTCCTGCTGGGTCCTGCTGTGTCCTCGCTGAGTTCCCCGCTGTGTCCCGCTGTGTCCCCAGCTGTGTCCCACGCTGTGTCCCGCTGTGTCCTAGCTGGGTCCCCTGCTGTGTCCCGCTGTGTCCCCTGCTGTGTTCCGCTGTGTCCCGCTATGTCCCGCTTGGTCCCTGCTGTGTCCCCGCTGTGTGCCCGGCTGTGTCCTGCTGTGTACTACGTTGTGTCCAGCTGTGTCACCGCTGCGTCTCTCTTTGGCCCCTCTCTGTCTCTGCTGTTCCCCGCTGTGTCCCGCTGTGTCCCGCTGTGTCCCCCGCTTTGTCCCGCTGAGTCCCCTCTGTGTCGCCGCTGTGTCCCGCTGTGTCCTCGCTGTGTCCCCCGCTGTCTGCCGCTTTGTCCCCGCTGTGTCCCTAGCTGTGTAGCGCTGTGTCCCGCTGTGTACCCCGCTGTGTCCCACTATGTTCCCGCAGTGTCCCCGCTGTGTCCCGCTGTGTCCCTCTGTGTCCTCGCTGTGTCCCCCGTAGTGTCCCGTTGTGTACCCAGCTGTACACCCCGCTGTGTCCCACTGAGTCCCCGCTGTAACGACGCTGGGTCCCGCTGGGTCCCGCTATGTCTTCCCTGTGTTCCCCGCTGTGTCCCGCTGTGTCCCCCGCTGTGTCCCGCTGTGTCCCCAGCTGTGTACCCCGCTGTGTCCCGTTGTGTTCCCGCTGTATCGACGCTGTGTCCCGCTTGATCCCGTTGTGTCCTCGCTGTGTTCCCTGCTTTATCCCGCTGTGTACCCCTCTGCGTCCCTCGCTGTGTCCCGATGTGTCCCGATGTGCACTGCTGTGTCCCCCGCTGCGTCCCGCTGTGTCCCTGCTGTGTCCCAATGTGTCCTCGCTGTGTCCCCCGCTGTGTCCCTCTGTGTCCCGCTGTGTCCCCCGCTGTGTTCCCCGCTGTGTACCGCTGTGTGCCCCGCAGTGTCAGCGCTGTGTACCGCTGTGTCCTCGCTGTGTCCCCCGCTGTCTCCCGCTCTGTACCCCGCTGTGTCTCAAGCTTTGTCCCTGCTGCGTCCCACTGTGTCCCGCTGTGTCCCGCTGTGCCCCCACTGTGTCCCGTTGTGTTCACAGCTGTGTACCACGCTGTGTAACGCTGTGTCCCCGCTGTATCGACGCTGTGTCACCCTGGGTCCCGCTGTCTCCTCGCTGTGTTCCCCGCTGTGTCCCGCTGTGTCTGCCACTGTGTCCCGCTGTGTCTACGGCTGTGTCCCCGCTGTGTCCCGCTGTGTCCTCGCTGTGTCCCGCTGTGTCCCCCGCTGTGTCCCCCTGTGTCCCCCGCTGTGTCCCGCTGTGTCCCTCTGTGTCCTCGCTGTGTCCTCGCTGTGTCCCCCGTAGTGTACCCAGCTGTACACCCCGCTGTGTCACCCCGCTGTGTCCCACTGAGTCCCCGCTGTAACGACGCTGGGTCCCGCTATGTCTTCCCTGTGTTCCCTGTGTTCCCCGCTGTGTCCCGCTGTGTCTCCCGCTGTGTCCCACGCTGTGTTCCGCTGTGTCCTCGCTTTTTTCCCCGCTGTGTCCTGCTGTGTCCCTGCCATATCGACGCTGGGTTCACCTGGGTCCCTTTGTGTCCTCCCTATGTCCCCCGCTGTGTCCCGCTGTGTCCCCCGCTGTGTCTCTGCTGTGTCCCCGCTGTGTCCCGGTGTGTCCCGCTGTGTACTGCTGTGCCCCGCTGAGTCCCGCTGTGTCCCCGCTGTGTCCCAATGTGTCCTCGCTATGTCCCCCGCTGTGTCCCGCTCTGTCCTCCCTGTGTCCCCCGCTGTGTCCCGCTGTGTCCCCCGCTGTGTCTCTACTGTGTCCCCGCTGTGTCCCGGTGTGTCCCGCTGTGTACTGCTGTGCCCCGCTGAGTCCCGCTGTGTCCCCGCTGTGTCCTACCTTTGTCCCCCGCTGTGTCCCGCTGTGTCCCCCGCTGTGTCTCTGCTGTGTCCCCGCTGTGTTCCGGTGTGTCCCGCTGTGTACTGCTGTGCCCCGCTGAGTCCCGCTGTGTCCCCGCTGTGTCCCAATGTGTCCTCGCTATGTCCCCCGCTGTGTCCCGCTGTGTCCTCCCTGTGTCCCCCGCTGTGTCCCGCTGTGTCCCTCTGTGTCCCCCGCTGTGTCCCCCGCTATGTCTCGCTGTGTCCCTCGCTGTGTCCCACTGTGTCCTTGCTGTGTCCCCCGTTCTGTACCGCTGTGTCCTCGCTGTGTCCCCGGCTGTTTCCCGCTGTGTCCTGCTGTGTCACGCTGTTTCCCCGCTGAGTCCCCGCTGTGTCCCTCTGTGTACCCCGCTGTGTCCAGCTTTGTCCCCGCTGTGTCTCGCTGTGTCCCACACTCTGTCCCCCACAGTGTCCCGAAAATGTCCCCGCAGGTTCACCTCTGTTTCCCGCAGTGTCCCGC
>NW_012289164.1:0-2596 GCF_000151885.1 Dipodomys ordii | reverse complement strand
AGCGGGGAACACTGCGAGGACACAGCGGGACCCAAGCGGGACACAGTGTCGATACAGCGGGGACACAGCGTTACACAGCGTGGTACAGAGCTGTGGACACAACGGGACACAGTGGGGGCAAAGCGGGACACAGCGGGACACAGTTGGACACAGCGGGGAGAAAGCGTGAGACACAGTGGGGGACAGAGCGGGAGACAGAGGGGGACACAGCGAGGACACAACGGGACACAGCGGTGACAAAGCGGGGGACACAGAGGGACACAGCGGGGGACACAGAGGGGGAGACAGCAGGACACAGCGGGACACAGCGGGGGACACAGTTGGGACACAGTGGGACACAGCGGGGGACACAGCGAAGACACATTGGGACACAGCGGGGACACAGCGGGACTCAGCAGGCGACACAGCAGTACACAGCGGGACAATGCGGGACACAGCAGGGGACACAGAGGGGTACACAGCGGGACACAGCGGGGAACACAGCGAGGACACAGCGGGACACAGCGGGACACAGCGTCGATACAGCGGGTACACAGCATTACACAGCGTGTTACACAGCTGTGGACACCACGGGACACAGTGGGGACACAGCGGGACACACTGGGGACACTGCGGGGACACAGCGGGACAAAGCGGGGGACACAGCGGGACACAGCGGGACACAGCGGGGGACACAGTGGGGGACACAGCGGGACACACCGGGGAACACAGCGTGGACACAGCGGGACAAAGTGAGACAAAGTGGGGGACACAGGGTGGACACAGCGGGACTCAGTGGGGGACACAGCAGTACACAGCGGGACACAGCGTGACACAGCGGGGGACACAGAGGGGTACAGAGCCGTACACAGCGAGGACATAGCGGGACACAGCGGGACACAGCATTGATACAGCGTGGACACATCGGGACACAATGTGGTACACAGCTGGTGACACAACGGCACACAGGGGGGGACACATCGAGGAAACAGCGAAATACAAGGGGGACACAGCAAGGACACAGCGGGACACAGCGTGGTACACAGCGAGGAAACAGCGGGACACAGCGGGACACAGCTAGGGACAAATTGGGGAACAGCGGGGGACAGAGCAAAGACACAGCAGGACACCATGGGAAACAGTGTGACACAGCGGGACACAGCGGGGGACCCATCGAGGACACAGCGGGATATATTGGGACACACAGAGAGGACACAGCGGGGGACACAGCGGGGGACACAGCGGGACACAGCGGGGAACACTGCGAGGACACAGCGGGACCCAGCGGGACACAGCGTAGATACAGCGGGGACACAGCGTTACACAGCGTGGTACACAGCTGTGGACACAACGGGAGAAAGCGTGAGACACAGCGGGGGACAGAGCGGGAGACAGAGGGGGACACAGCGAGGACACAACGGGACACAGCGGTGACAAAGCGGGGGACACAGAGGGACACAGCGGGGGACACAGAGGGGGAGACAGCAGGACACAGCGGGACACAGCGGGGGACACAGTTGGGACACAGTGGGACACAGCGGGGGACACAGCGAGGACACATTGGGACACAGCGGGGACACAGCGGGACTCAGCAGGCGACACAGCAGTACACAGCGGGACAATGCGGGACACAGCAGGGGACACAGAGGGGTACACAGCGGGACACAGCGGGGAACACAGCGAGGACACAGCGGGACCCAGCGGGACACAGCGTCGATACAGCGGGTACACAGCATTACACAGCGTGTTACACAGCTGTGGACACCACGGGACACAGTGGGGACACAGCGGGACACAGCGGGACACAGTGGGACAAAGCAAGGACAAATCGTGAGACACAGCGAGGGACAGAGCGGGAGACAGCGGGGGACACAGCGACGACACAGCAGGGCACAGCGGGACACAGCAGGGACAGAGCGGGACACAGCGGGACACAGCGGGGGAGGCACCGAGGACACAGCGGGACAAAGCGGGGGACACAGCGGTGAAACAGCTGGACACAACGGACTACATAGCGGGACACAGCGCGCACACGGGGGGACACAGCGGGACACAGCGGGACACAGCAGGGACATAGCGGGACACAGCGGAACACAGTGGGACACAGTGGGGGACACAGCAGGACACAGCGGGGGACCCAGCTAGGACAAAGTGGGACACAGCTGGGGACACAGCGAGGACACAGCGGGGGACACAGCGGGGGACACAGCGGGACACAGCGAGGAACAGCGTAGATACAGCGGGGACACAGCGTTACACAGCGTGGTACACAGCTGTGGACACAACGGGACACAGTGTGGGCACAGCGGGACACAGCAGGACACAGTGGGACACAGTGGGGACAAAGCGTGAGACACAACGTGGTACAGAGTGGGAGACAGCGGGGGACACAGCGGGGACACAGCGGGAACTCAGCGGTGTCACAGCGGGATACACAGTTTTGGACACAACGGGACACAGTGTGGGCACAGCGGGACACAGCGGGACAGAGTGGGACACAGAAGGGATAAAGCGTGAGACACGGCAGGGGACAGAGCGGGAGACAGCGGGGCCACAGCGTGGACACAGCGGGACACAGCAGGACACAGCGGGGGACACAGCTAGGACACAGCGGTGA
>NW_012289163.1:0-14161 GCF_000151885.1 Dipodomys ordii | reverse complement strand
TCAGGAACACAGCAGCAGACACAGCGGGACACAGCCGGGGACACATTGGGACACAGCGGGGACACAGCGGGGACACAGCGGTACTCAGCGGGGGACACAGCAGTACACAGCGGGACACAGCGGGGATACAGCGGGGACTCAGCGGGGGACACAGCGGGGGACAAAGCGGGACACCACGGGACAGAGCGGGACACAGCGGGGAAAAGGGGGAGACAGAGTGGGACACAGCGAAGACACAGCGGGACACAGCGGGGGACACAGCGGGACACAGCGGCGGACACAGCGGGACAAACCAGGGTACAGAGCAGGGGACACATCGGGATACAGAGGGACACAGCGGGGGAACCAGCGGGACAGAGTAGGGGGCCCAGCGAGGACACAGTAGGACACAGCGGGGGACACAGACAGGAAAACAGCGGGGGACACACCGGGGGACACAGCGGGACACAGCAGGGAACACAGCGAGGACACAGCGGGACCCAGCGGGACCCAGCGTCGATACAGCCGGGATACAGCGTTACACAGTGTGGTACAAATCTGTGGACACAAGGGGACACAGTGGGGGCACAGCGGGACAGAGCGGGACACAGTGGGACACAGCGAGGACAAATCGTGTGACACAGCGGGGGACAGAGCGGGAGACAGCGGGGGACACAGCGAGGACACAGCAGGACACAGCGGGACACAGCAGGGACAGAGCGGGACACAGTGGGACCCAGTGGGATCCAGCGGAACACAGCGGGGGACCCAGCGAGGACACAGTGGGACACAGCAGGGGACACAGCGAGGACACAGCAGGGGACACTGCGGGGGACACTGCGGGACACAGCGGGGAACACAGCGAGGACACAGCGGGACCCAGCGGGACACAGCGTCGATACAGCGGGGACACAGCGTTACACAGCGTGGTACACAGCTGTGGACACAACGGGACACAGTGGGGGCACAGCGGGAAACAGCGGAACACAGTGGGACACAGCTGGGACAAAGCGTGAGACACAGCAGGGGACAGAGCGGGAGACAGCGGGGGACACAGCGAGGACACAGTGGGACACAGCGGGACACAGCGTCGATACAGCGGGGACACAGTGGGCCACAGCGGGGTACACAGCTGGGGACACAACGGGGCACATCGGGGATCACAGCAAGGACTCAGCGGAACACGGCGTGGGACACAGTGAGGACATAGGAGGACACAGCGGGACACAGAGGGACACAGCAGGAACAAAGCAGTAGACACAGCGGGACACAGCAGGGGACACAGCGGGACAGAGCGGGGGACACAGGGAGGACAGAGCGGGACAAGGCGGGGACACAGCGGGAACTCAGCGGGGGACACAGCGGGGGACAAAGCGGGACACCACGGTACACAGCGGGACACAGCGGGGACAAGGGGGAGACAGAGCGGGACACAGCGAGGACACAGCGGGACACAGCGGGGGACACAGCAGGACACAGCGGGGGACACAGCGAGGACACAGCAGGACACAGTGGGGGACACAGCGAGGATACAGCGGGGGACACAGCGGGGGACACTGCGGGACACAGCAGGGAACACAGCGAGGACACAGGGAGACCCAGCGGGACACAGCGTCGATACAGCGGGGATACAGCGTTACACAGTGTGGTACACATCTGTGGACACAAGGGGACACAGTGGGGGCACAGCGGGACACAGCGGGGACACAGTGGGCCACAGCGGGGTTCACAGCTGGGGACACAATGGGGCACATCGGGGGACACAGCAAGTACTCAGCGGAACACAGCGTGGGACACAGTGAGGACACAGGGGGACACAGCGGGACACAGCAGGAACACAGCAGTAGACACAGCGGGACACAGCAGGGGAAACAGCGGAACACAGCGGGGGACACAGGGAGGACAGAGCGGGACACAGTGGGACACAGCGGGGACTCAGCGGGGGACACAGCGGGGGACAAAGCGGGACACAGCGGGACACAGCGTCGATACAACGCTGGACACAGCGGGGTACACAGCTGGGGACACAACGGAACACAGCGGGGAACACATCGAGGACACAGCAGGATACAGCGAGGACACAGCGGGGACACTGCGGGAACATAGCAGGACACAGCGAGGTAAACAGTGGGACACAGCTTGGGACACAGTGAGGACACAGGGGGACACAGCGGGACACAGCAGGAACACAGCAGTAGATACAGCGGGACACAGCAGGGGACACAGCGGGACACAGCGGGGGACACAGGGAGGACAGAGCGGGACACAGCGGGGACACAGCGGGGACTCAGCGGGGGACACAGCGGGGGACAACGCGGGACACAGCGGGACACAGTGTCGATACAGAGGGGACACAGCGGGACACAGCGGGGTACACAGCTGGGGACACAACAGAACACAGCGGGGGACAAATAGAGGACACAGCAGGACACAGCAGGGACACTGCGGGAACATAGCAGGACACAGCTGGGTACACAGCGGGACACAGCGGGACACAGCTTGGGACACAGCGGGGACATAGCGGGACACAGCGGGGGACACAGCGAGGACACAGTGGGACACAGCGTGGGACAAAGTGGGAGACAGCGGGGCACACAGCGAGGACACAGCAGGACACCGAGGGGACTCAGCGGGGGACACAGCTGGGGACAAAGCAGGACACCATGGGACACAGTGTGACACAGCGGGACACAGCGGGGACACTGCGGGGACACAGCGGGACAAAGCGGGGGACACAGCCTGACACAACGAAGTACACAGGGGGACACAGCGGGCACAAAGCGGGGACACAGCGTGACACAGCAGGACACAGCAGGGACAGAGCGGGACACAGCGGGACACAGCGGGGGACCCAGCGAGGACACGGCGGGACACAGCGGGGGACACAGCGAGGACACAGCGGGGACTCAGTGGGGTCACAGCGGGATTCAGCGGGACACAGACTGACAAAGCGGGACACAGCAGAGGACACAGCGGGATACAGCTGAGGACACAGCGATGACACAGCAGGACACACCGGGGACACAGGGGGACTCAGCAGGCTTACAGCGGGACACAACACAGCAGGACACAGCGTGACACAGCGGGGACACAGCAGGGGCACAGCGGGGGACACAGCGGGACACAACGGGACACAGCGGGGGACACAGTAGGACAGAGCGGGGGACACAGCGGGGGACAGAGAGGGACACCACGAATAATAGAGCAAGGACACAGCGTGACCCAGCGGGACACAGCCTCGATACAGCGGGATTCACAGCGTTACACAGCGCGTTACACAGCTGGGGACCCAAAGGGACACAGTGGTGGACACAGCGGGACACAGCGGGACAGAGTGGGACACAGACGGGATAAAGCGTGAGACACAGCGGGGGACAGAGCGGGAGGCAGCAGAGGACACAGCGAGGACACAGCGGGACACAGCGGGGACACAGCGGGGACTCAGCTGGGGACACAGCGGGGGACAAAGCGGGACACCACGGAACACAGCAGGACACAGCGCGAAACAGCGGTGACCCTTCGGGGACACAGCGGGACACAGCGGGGGACACAGCGGGACACAGCGGGTGACACAGCAGAACACAGTGGGGGACACAGCGAGGACACAGTGGGACAAAGCAAGACACAGCATCGAAACAGCGGGGACACAGCGGTACACAGCGGGGTACACAGCTGGGGACACAACGGGACACAGCGGGGGACACAGCGAGGACACAGTGGGACACAGCAGGACACAGCGGGGACACTGCGGGAACATAGCGGGACACAGCGGGGTACACAGCGGGACACAGCGGGACACAGCTTGGGACACAGCGGGGATACAGCGGGACACAGCGGGGGACACAGCTAGGACACAGCGGGACACAGCGGGACACAGTGGGGACACAAAGGGGACTCAGCGGGGGAAACAGCAGGGGAAAAAGCGGAACACCATGGGACACAGTGTGACACAGCAGGACACAGAGGGAACACTGCGTCGACACAGCGGGACAAAGCGGGGGACACAGCGGGACACAGCGGGGGACACAGCGGGGGCAGTGGAGACAAAGAGAGGACACAGCGGGACACAGTGTTGACACAGCTGGACACAACGGAGTACACAGCGGGACACAGCGGGCACAAAGCGGGGACAGAGCGGGACACAGCGGGACACAGTGGGACATATAGCAGGGGACACAGCGGGACACAGAGGGGGACACAGTGAGGACACAGTGGGACACAGCGGGGACACAGCGAGGACACAGCGGTGACACAGCTGGACACAACGAAGTACACAGCGGGACACAGCGGGCACACAGCGGGGACACAGCGGGACACAGCGGGGAACACAGGAAGGACACAGCAGGACACAGCGTCGATACAGCGGGGACACAGCGCGACACAGCGGGGTACACACCTGTGGACACAACGGGACACAGTGGGGGACACAGTGAGGACACAACATGACACAGCGGGGACACTGCAAGGACACAGCTGGACAAAGCGGGGGACACAGCGGGACACAGCGGGACACAGTGGGGACACTGCGGGGACACAGCAGGACAAAGCGGGGGACACAGCGGGACACAGCGGGGGACACAGAGGGGGACAGCGGAGACAGAGAGGGGACACAGCGAGACGCAGCGTTGACACAGCCTGACACAAAGGAGTACACAGCGATGACACAGAAGGGACAGAGCGGGACACAATGGGACACAGCGGGACACAGCGGGGAACACAGCGGGACACAGCTGGACACAACGGAGTACACAGCGGGACACAGCGGGCACAAAGCGGGGGACACAGTGGGACACAGTGGGACACAGCGGGGGATACAGTGGGGGACACAGCGGGACACAGTGGGGAACACAGCGAGGACACAGCGGGACAAAGAGAGACAAAGTGGGGGACACAGGGTGGACACAGCGGGACTCAGTGGGGGACACAGCAGTACACAGCGGGACACAGCGGGACACAGCGGGGGACACAGAGGGGTACAGAGCGGTACACAGCGAGGACACAGCGGGACACAGCGGGACACAGCGTTGATACAGTGGGGACACAGCGGGACACAACGGGGTACACAGCTGGGGACACAATGGCACACAGGGGGGGACACAGCGAGAAACAGCCAGTGAAACACAAGGGGGGACACAGCAAAGAACACAGCGGGACACAGGCGTGGGACACAGCGAGGAAACAGCGGGGACACAGCGGGACACAGCTAGGGACAAATTGTGGAACATCGGGGGACAGAGCAAAGACACAGCAGGACACCATGGGAAACAGTGTGACACAGCGGGACACAGCGGGGGACAGAGCGAGGACACAGCGGGATATATTGGGGGACACAGAGAGGACACAGTGGGGGACACAGCGGGGGACACAGCGAGACACAGCGGGGAACACTGCGAGGACACAGCGGGACCCAGCGGGACACAGCGTAGATACAGCGGGGACACAGCGTTACACAGCGTGGTACACAGCTGTGGACACAACGGGAGAAAGCGTGAGACACAGCGGGGGACAGAGCGGGAGACAGAGGGGGACACAGCGAGGACACAACGGGACACAGCGGTGACAAAGCGGGGGACACAGAGGGACACAGCAGGGGACACAGACGGGGAGACAGCAGGACACAGCGGGACACAGCGGGACACAGCGGGGGACACAGTTGGGACACAGTGGGACACAGCGGGGGTCACAGCGAGGACACATTGGGACACAGCGGGGACACAGCGGGACTCAGCAGGCCACACAGCAGTACACAGCGGGACAATGCGGGACACAGCAGGGGACACAGAGGGGTACACAGCGGGACACAGCGGGGAACACAGCGAGGACACAGCGGGACACAGCGGGACACAGCGTCGATACAGCGGGTACACAGCATTACACAGCGTGTTACACAGCTGTGGACACCACGGGACACAGTGGGGACACAGCGGGACACAGCGGGACACAGTGGGACAAAGCAAGGACAAATCGTGAGACACAGCGAGGGACAGAGCGGGAGACAGCGGGGGACACAGCGACGACACAGCAGGGCACAGCGGGACACAGCAGGGACAGAGCGGGACACAGCGGGACACAGCGGGGGAGGCACCGAGGACACAGCGGGACAAAGAGGGGGACACAGCGGTGAAACAGCTGGACACAACGGAGTACATAGCGGGACACAGCGCGCACACAGGGGGACACAGCGGGACACAGCAGGGACATAGCGGGACACAGCGGAACACAGTGGGACACAGTGGGGGACACAGCAGGACACAGCGGGGGACCCAGCTAGGACAAAGTGGGACACAGCTGGGGACACAGCGAGGACACAGCGGGGGACACAGCGGGGGACACAGTGGGACACAGCGAGGAACAGCGTAGATACAGCGGGGACACAGCGTTACACAGCGTAGTACACAGCTGTGGACACAAAGGGACACAGTGTGGGCACAGCGGGACACAGCGGGACACAGTGGGACACAGCGGGGACAAAGCGTGAGACACAGCATGGGACAGAGTGGGAGACAGCGGGGGACACAGTGGGGACACAGCGGGGACTCAGCTGTGTCACAGCGGGATACACAGTTGTGGACACAACGGGACACAGTGTGGGCACAGCGGGACACAGCGGGACAGAGTGGGACACAGAAGGGATAAAGCGTGAGACACAGCGGGGGACAGAGCGGGAGACAGTGGGGGACACAGCGTGGACACAGAGGGACACAGCGGGACACAGCGGGGGACACAGCTAGGACACAGCGGGACACAGCGGGACACAGTGGGGACACAAAGGGGACTCAGCGGGGGAAACAGCGGGGGAAAAAGCGGGACACCATGGGACACAGTGTGACACAGCAGGAGGAAACACTGCGTCGACACAGCGTCGACACAGCGGGACAAAGCGGGGGACACAGCGGGACACAGCGGGGGACACAGCGGGGGACAGTGGAGACAAAGAGAGGACACAGCGGGACACAGCGGTGACACAGCTGGACACAACGGAGTACACAGCGGGACACAGCGGGCACAAAGCGGGGACAGAGCGGGACACAGCTGGACACAGCGGGACATAGCGGGGGACACAGCGGGACACAGAGGGGGACACAGCGTGAGACACAGCGAGACACATCAGAGACAAAGCTATACACAGCGGGGTACATAGAGGGACACAGCGGGGAAACAGCGGGGGACACAGCGGGACACAGCGGGGAACACAGCGAGGACACAGCGGGACACAGCGGGACACAGCGTCGATACAGTGAGGACACAGTGGGACACAGCGGGGTACACAGCTGGGGACACAAGGGACACAGCGGGGAACACATTGAGGACACAGCAGGACACAGCGGGACACAGTGGGGACACAAAGGGGACTCAGCGGGGGAAACAGCAGGGGAAAAAGCGGGACACAGAGGGGGACACATCGGGACACAGCGGGACACAGCGGGGACACAGCGGGACACAGTGGAACACAGCGGGACACAGCAGTGACACAGCAGGGGACCCAGCGGGACACAACCGGGGACACAGCGGGACACAGCGGGGCCACAGGGAGGACACAGCAGGACACAGCGGGGGACACAGCGGGAAACAGCGAGGGACACAGCATCGATAGAGCGGGGACACAGCGGGACACTGCGGGGTACACAGCTGGGGACACAACGGGACACAGTGTGGGACATAGCGGGACACAACAGGACACAGTGGGACACAGCGGGACACAGCGGGGGACACAGCGATGACAAAGCGGGACACAGCGGGGACACAGTGGGACAGAGCAGGGTACACAGCAGGGGATACAGAGGGACCCAGCGGGACACAGCGGGGGACACAGGGGGAACACAGCGGGACACAGCATGGGACACAGCGAGGACACATTGGGACACAGTGGGGACACAGCAGGACTCAGCGGGGGACACAGCAGTACACAGCGAGACACAGCGGTACACAGCGGAGCACAGCAGGGACACAGCGGGGGACAAAGCGGGACACAGCGGGACACAGCGGGGACACAGAGGGGTACACAGCGGGACACAGCAGTGGACAAAGCAGGACACAGTGAGGGACACAGCGAGGACACTGCGGGACTCTGCGGGAGACACAGCGAGGACACAGCGTGACACAGCGGAACACAGCGGGACACAGCAGGGACACAGCAGGGGACACAGCGGGACACAGAGGGGGACACAGCGGGACACAGCGGGGGACACAGCGGGACACAGCGGGACACAGCGGGGGACACAGCGATGACAAAGCGGGGATATAGCGGGACTCAACACGGTCACAGCGGGACACAGCAGGACACAGCGGGACACAGCGGGGACACAGCAGGGGACAGAGCGGGACACAGCGGGGGACACAGCGGGACACAGCAGGGGACACAGCTAGGACACAGCGGGACACATCTGGGACACAGCGGGAATCAGCGGGGGACACAGCGGGACACAGCGGGACACAGCGGGGACACAGCAGGGACACAGCGGGGGACACAGTGGGACAGAGCAGGGGACACAGCAGGGGACACAGAGGGACAGAGCGGGACACAGCAGGGGACACAGGGGGGACACAGCGGGACACAGCGGGGGACACAGTGAGGACACATTGGGAAACAGCGGGGACACAGCGGGACAGAGGGGGACACAGCAGTACACAGCGGGACACAGCGGGGCACAGCAGGGACACAGCGGGGGAACAGCGGGAAACAGCGAGGTACACTGCGGGGGACACAGCGGGACACAGTGTGGAACACAGAGAGTACACAGCGGGACCCAGCGGGACACAGCGTCGATACAGCGGGGACACAGCGTGACACAGCAGGGTACATAGCTGGGGACACAACGGGACACAGTGGGGGACATAGCGGGACACAGCGGGACACAGTGGGACACAGCGGGTCACAGCGGGGACAAAGCGGGGGCTCAGCGGGGGACACAGCGGGGGACAAACGGGACACCACGGAATACAGCGGAATACAGAGGGACACAGGAGGGACACAGCAGGACACAGCGGGACACAGAGGGGGACACAGCGGGACACAGCGGGGGACAGAGCGGGGGACAAAGCGGGACACCACGGGTCACAGTGTGTCACATCGGGACACAGCGGCGACACTGCAAGGACACGGCGGGACAAAATGGGGGACACAGCGGGACACAGCGGGAGACAGCATTGGACACAGGAGGGGATAGCGGGGGACAGAGAGGGGACACAGCGGAACACAGCGGTGACACAGCTGGACACAGCTGGGTACACAGCGGGACATAGAGGACACACAGCGGGGACACAGCGGGACACAGCGGGGAACTCACCGGGACACAGCGGGGGACACAACAAGGACACAGCGGAACACTGTGGGAGACACAGCCAGGACACATCCGGACCCAGTGGAACACAGTGTGACACAGCGGGGAGACAGCAGGGGACACAGCGGGACACAGTGGGGGACACAGGGGGAACAAAGCGTGACACAGCGGGGGACACAGCGGGACACTGCGGGACACAGCGGGGACACAGCAGGGACACAGCGGTGGACACAGACGGACAGAGCCGGGGACACAGCAGGAGACACAGAGGGACACAGCGGGACACAGTGGGGGACACAGGGGGGACACAGCGGGACACAGGGGGGACACAGTGAAGACACATTGGGACACAACGGGGACACAGCGGGACTCAGCAGGGGACATAGCAGTACACAGCGGGACACAGCGGGTCACAGCAGGGACAGAGCGGGTGACACAGAGGGGTACACAGCGGGACACAGCAGTGGACAAAGCAGGACACAGTGGGGGACACAGCGAGGACACTGCGGGACACTGCGGGAGACACAGCAAGGACACAGCGGGACACAGTTGAACACAGCGGGACATAGGAGTGACACAGCATGGGACACAGCGGGACACAGCCGGGGACACAGCGGGACACAGCAGGGGAGACAGGGAGGACACAGCGGGACAAAGCGGGGGACACAGCGGGACACAGCGAGGGACACAGCGTCGATAGAGCGGGGACACAGCGGGGTACACAGCTGGGGACACAACGGGACACAGTGGGGGACATAGAGGGACACAACGGGACGCAGCGGGACACAGCGGGGCGCAGCAGGGACAAAGCGGGAGACACAGCAGGGCACAGAGCAGGACACAGCGGGGGACACAGCGAGGACACTGCGGGACACTGCGGGAGACACAGCAAGAACACAGCGGGACACAGTGGAAGACAGCGGGACACAGCAGTGACACAGCAGGGGACCCAGCGGGACACAACTGGGGACACAGCGGGACACAGCGGGGCCACAGGGAGGACACAGCAGGACACAGCGGGGGACACAGCGGGAAACAGCGAGGGACACAGCATCGATAGAGCGGGGATACAGCGGGACACAGCGGGGTACACAGCTGGGGACACAACGGGACACAGTGTGGGACATAGCGGGACACAACAGGACACAGTGGGACACAGCGGGACACAGCGGGGGACACAGCGATGACAAAGCGGGACACAGCGGGGGACACAGTGGGACAGAGCAGGGTACACAGCAGGGGACACAGAGGGACCCAGCGGGACACAGCGGGGGACACAGGGGGAACACAGTGGGACACAGCGGGGGACACAGCGAGGACACATTGGGACACAGAGGGGACACAGCAGGACTCAGCCGGGGACACAGCAGTACACAGCGAGACACAGCGGTACACAGCGGAGCACAGCAGGGACACAGCGGGGGACAAAGCGGGACACAGCGGGACACAGCGGGGACACAGAGGGGTACACAGCGGGACACAGCAGTGGACAAAGCAGGACACAGTGAGGGACACAGCGAGGACACTGCGGGACTCTGCGGGAGACACAGCGAGGACACAGCGTGACACAGCGGAACACAGCGGGACACAGCAGGGACACAGCAGGGGACACAGCGGGACACAGAGGGGGACACAGCGGGACACAGCGGGGGACACAGCGGGACACAGCGGGATACAGCGGGGGACACAGCGATGGCAAAGCGGGGATATAGCGGGACTCAACACGGTCACAGCGGGACACAGCAGGACACAGCGGGACACAGCGGGGACACAGCAGGGGACAGAGTGGGACACAGCGGGGGACACAGCGGGACACAGCGGGAAACAGCAGGGGACACAGCGAGGAAACAGCGGGACACATCTGGGACACAGCGGGAATCAGCGGGGGACACAGCGGTACACAGCGGGACACAGCGGGGACACAGCAGGGACACAGCGGGGGACACAGTGGGACAGAGCAGGGGACACAGCAGGGGACACAGAGGGACAGAGCGGGACACAACAGGGGACACATGGGGGACACTGCGGGACACAGCGGGGGACACAGTGAGGACACATTGGGAAACAGTGGGGACACAGCGGGACAGAGGGGGACACAGCAGTACACAGCGGGACACAGCGCGGCACAGCAGGGACACAGCGGGGGACACAGCGGGAAACAGCGAGGGACACTGCGGGGGACACAGCGGGACACAGTGTGGAACACAGCGAGTACACAGCAGGACCCAGCGGGACACAGCGTCGATACAGCGGGGACACAGCGTGACACAGCAGGGTACATAGCTGGGGACACAACGGGACACAGTGGGGGACATAGCGGGACACAGCGGGACACAGTGGGACACAGCGGGTCACAGCGGGGACAAAGCGGGGGCTCAGCGGGGGACACAGCGGGGGACAAACGGGACACCACGGAATACAGCGGGATACAGCGGGACACAGGAGGGACACAGCAGGACACAGCGGGACACAGAGGGGGACACAGCGGGACACAGCGGGGGACAGAGCGGGGGACAAAGCGGGACACCACGGGTCACAGTGTGTCACATCGGGACACAGCGGCGACACTGCAAGGACACGGCGGGACAAAATGGGGGACACAGCGGGACACAGCGGGAGACAGCATTGGACACAGGAGGGGATAGCGGGGGACAGAGAGGGGACACAGCGGAACACAGCGGTGACACAGCTGGACACAGCTGGGTACACAGCGGGACATAGAGGACACACAGCGGGGACACAGCGGGACACAGCGGGGAACTCACCGGGACACAGCGGGGGACACAACAAGGACACAGCGGAACACTGTGGGAGACACAGCCAGGACACATCCGGACCCAGTGGAACACAGTGTGACACAGCGGGGAGACAGCAGGGGACACAGCGGGACACAGTGTGGGACACAGGGGGGACAAAGCGGGACACAGCAGGGGACACAGCGGGACACAGCGGGACACAGCGGGGACACAGCAGGGACACAGCGGTGGACACAGAGGGACAGAGCAGGGGACACAGCAGGAGACACAGAGGGACACAGCGGGACACAGCGGGGGACACAGGGGGGACACAGCGGGACACAGGGGGGACACAGTGAAGACACATTGGGACACAACGGGGACACAGCGGGACTCAGCGGGGGACACAGCAGTACACAGCGGGACACAGCGGGTCACAGCAGGGACAGAGCGGGTGAGACAGAGGGGTACACAGCGGGACACAGCAGTGGACAAAGCAGGACACAGTGGGGGACACAGCGAGGACACTGCGGGACACTGCGGGAGACACAGCAAGGACACAGCGGGACACAGTGGAACACAGCGGGACATAGCAGTGACACAGCAAGGGACACAGCGGGACACAGCCGGAGACACAGCGGGACACAGAAGGGGAGACAGGGAGGACACAGCGGGACAAAGCGGGGGACACAGCGGGACACAGCGAGGGACACAGCGTCGATAGAGCGGGGACACAGCGGGGTACACAGCTGTGGACACAACGGGACACAGTGGGGGACATAGCGGGACACAAGGGGACGCAGCGGGACACAGAGGGGCACAGCAGGGACAAAGCGGGAGACACAGCAGGGAACAGAGCAGGACACAGCGGGGGACACAGCGTGGACACAGCGGGACACAGCGGGGACACAGCGGGGACTCAGCGGGGGACACAGCGGGGGACAAACGGGACACCACGGAACACAGCGGGATACAGCGGGACACAACGGGGACAAAGCGGGACTCAGCGGGGAACACAGCAGGGGACAAAGCGGGACACCACGGGACACAGTGTGACACATCGCGCCACAGCGGCGATACTGCGGGGACACAGCGGGACAAAGTGGGGGACACAGCGGGACACATCGGGGGACACAGCAGGGGATAGCGGGGGACAGAGAGTGGACAGAATGGAACACAGCGGTGACACAGCTGGACACAGCGGGGTACAAAGCGGGACACAGCGGGCACACAGCGAGGACACAGCAGGGACACAGCAGGGGACACAGTGGGACACAGCAGGGACACAGCAGGGGACACAGAGGGACACAGCGGGACACAGCGGGACACAGCGGGGCACAGCAGGGACACAGCGAGGGACACAGCAGGGGACACAGCGGGACACACCGGGGGACATAGCAGGACACAGCAGGGGACACAGGGAGGACACAGCGGGACACAGTGGGGGACACAGAGGAACACAGCGAGGGACACAGCGGGGGACACAGTGGGACACAGCGGGGTGCACTGAGGGGACACAGCGGGACCCAGCGGGACACAGCGTCGATACAGCGGGGACACAGCAGGACACAGCGGGGTACACAGCTGGGGACACAAGGGGACACAGTGTGGGACATAGCGGGACACACTGGGACACAGCGGGACACAGCGGGGCACAGCGGGGACAAAGCGGGAGACACAGCGGGGAACAGAGCAGGACACAGCGGGGGACACAGCGAGGACACAGCAGGACACAGCGAGGACACAGCGGGACACAGCCGGGGACAATGCGGGACACAACGGGGAACACAGCGGGGGACAGAGCGGAACACAGCGGCGCACAGCAGGGGACACAGTGGTGACACAGTGGTACACAGCGTGGGACACAGCGAGGACACAGCAAAACACAGCGTGGGACAACGCGGGAGACAGCGGGGGACACAGCGAGGACACAGCGGGTCACAGCAGGGACACAGCGGGACACAGCAGGGGACACAATGACGACACAGCAGGACACAGCGGGGGACACAGCGGGGGATACAGCGGAACTCAGCGGGGAACACTGGGGGGACACAGCGGGTCACAGCGGGGACAAAGCGGGAGACACAGCGGGGAACAGAGCAGGACACAGCGGGGGACACAGCGAGGACACAGCGGGACACAGCGGGGACACAGCGGGGACTCAGC
>NW_012289162.1:0-10905 GCF_000151885.1 Dipodomys ordii | reverse complement strand
CGCTGTGTTCCGCTGTGTCCCCACTGTGTCCCCGCTGTGTCTTCCTGCTGTCCCCCGCTGTGTCCCCTCTGTGTCCCGCTGTGTCTTCGCTGTGTCCCACTGTGTCCTTGCTGTGTCTCCGCTGTTTCCCGCTGTGTACTGCTGTATCAGGCTGTGTCCCCGCTGTCCCCCGCTGTGTCCCCTGCTGTGTGCCCGCTGTGTCCAGCTGTGTCCCGTTTTGTCCCGCTGTGTCCCGCTCTGTCCCCGCTTTGTCCCCTGCTTTGTCCCCTCTGTGTCCCGCTGTGTCCCGCTGTGTCCCACGCTGTGTCCAGCTGTGTCCCGTTGTGTTCTCCCTGTGTCCCGCTCTGTCTCTGTGTGTCCCACTGGGTCCTGCTGTGTCCGCCTCTGTGTCCCCCGCTTTGTCCTGCTGTGTCCCCGCTGGGTCCGGCTGGGTCCTGGCTGTGTACCCGCTGGGTCCCGCTGTGTCCCGGCTTGTCCCCGCTGTGTCCCGCTGTGTCCCTGGTGTGTCCTCGCTGTGTAACTGCTATGTCCCTCTGTGTCCCCGCTGTGTCCCGCTGTGTCCCGCTGTGTCCTCGCTGTGTTCCACTGTGTCCCCCGCTGTGTCCCGCTGTGTCCTCGCTATGTTACACTGTGTCACCCACTGTGTCCCGCTGTGTCCCCTGCTCTGTCCGGCTGTGTCCCGCTGTGTCCCCGCTGTCCGCCAGTGTGTCACCGCTGTGTCCCCGCTGTCCGCCAGTGTGTCACCGCTGTCCCCCGCTGTATCCCCCGCTGTGTCCCGCTGTGTCCTCACTGTGTCCCGCTGTGTCCCCGCTGTGTGTCCACTGTGTCCCGCTGTGTCCCTGGTGTGTCCTCGCTGTGTAACCGCTGAGTCCCTCTGTGTCCCCGCTGTGTCCCACTGTGTCCCCCGCTGTGTCCCTGCTGTGGCCCCGCTGTGTCCTCCTGTGTCCCGCTGTGTCCTCGCTGTGACCTTCTGTATTCCGCTGTGTCCTCTGCTGTGTCCCCCACTATTTCCCCACTGTGACCCGCTGTGTCCATGCTGTGTCCCGCTGTGTCCCGCTGTGTCCTCGCTGTGTCCCCGCTGTGTCCCACTGTGTCCCGCTGTGTCTCTGGTGTGTCCTCGCTGTGTAAATGCTATGTCCCCCTGTGTCCCCAGCTGTGTGCCATTGTGTCCCCGCTGTGTCCCAGCTGTGTCCCGCTGTGTCTCCATTGTTCCCCGGTTTGTCCCCACTGTACCCCGCTGTGTCCCTTGCTGTGTACCTCTGTGTCTCGCTCTGTCCTCGCTTTGTTCCTGTGATGTCCCGCTGTGGCCCCGCTGTGTCCCTGCTGTGTTCCACTCTCTCCCGCTGTGTGCAGCTCTGTGTTCCCCGCTGTGTCCATCGCTGTGTCCCCCTGTATCCCGGTTTGTCCCGCATTGTCCCCTGCTGTGTCCCACTGTTTCCCACTGTGCCCCTGCAGTGTCCCTGCTGTTTCCCGCTGTGTACCCCGCTGTGTCCCACTGTGTCTCGCTGTGTGCCCCATTTGATCCCGTCTGAGTCCTGCTGTGTCCCCCGCTCTGTCCTCGCTTTGTTCCTCGATGTCCCGCTGTGGCCCAGCTGTGTCTCTGCTGTGTTCCACTCTCTCCCGCTGTGTGCAGCTCTGTGTCCCCTGCTGTGTCCATCGCTGTGTCCCCCTGTATCCCAGTTTGTCCCGAATTGTCCCCCGCTGTGTCCCACTGTTTCCCACTGTGCCCCTGCAGTGTCCCTGCTGTGTCCCGCTGTGTACCCTGCTGTGTCCCACTGTGTCCCGCTGTGTGCCCCCTTTGTTCCCCTCTGTGTCCTGCTGTGTCCCCGCTGTGTCCCGCTGTGTCCCGCTGTGTTCCCTGCAGTGTCCTGCTGTGTCCCCCGATGTGTCTCGCTGTGTCCTGCTGTGTCCCCACTGTGTCCCGCTGTGTCCCCGCTGTGTCCCCTGTTGTGTCCCGCTGTGTGCCCCCTTTGTTCCCCTCTGTGTCCTGCTGTGTCCCGCTGTGTCCTGCTGTGTCCGCCTCTGTGTCCCCCGCTGTGTCCCGCTGTGTCCCCGCTGTGTCCCCGCTGTGTTCCGCTGTGTCCCTGGTGTGTCCTGGCTGTGTAACCTCTATGTCCCTCTGTGTCCCCGCTGTGTCCCACTGTGTTCTGCAGTGTCACCCTATGTCCTCTCTGTGTCCTCGCTGTGTCCTTCTGTATTCCGCCTTGTCCTCCGCTGTGTCCCCCACTATTTCCCCGCTGTGACCCGCTGTGTCCTGCAGTGTCCCTGCTGTGTCCTCACTGTATCTGCAGCTGTGTCCCACTGTGTCCCCCGCTGTGGCCCCGCTGTGTCCTCCTGTGTCCCACTGTGTCCTCGCTGTGTCCTTCTGTATTCCGCTGTGTCCCCCGCTGTGTCCCCCACTATTTCCCCACTGTGACCCGCTGTGTCCATGCTGTGTCCCGCTGTGTCCCGCTGTGTCCTCGCTGTGTCCCCGCTGTGTCCCACTGTGTCCTGCTCTGTCTCTGGTGTGTCCTCGCTGTGTAACTGCTATGTCCCCCTGTGTCCCCAGCTGTGTGCCGTTGTGTCCCCGCTGTGTCCCAGCTGTGTCCCGCTGTGTCTCCATTGTTCCCCGGTTTGTCCCCACTGTACCCCGCTGTGTCCCTTGCTGTGTACCTCTGTGTCTCGCTCTGTCCTCGCTTTGTTCCTGTGATGTCCCGCTGTGGCCCCACTGTGTCCCTGTTGTGTTCCACTCTCTCCCGCTGTGTGCAGCTCTGTGTCCCCCGCTGTGTCCATCGCTGTGTCCCCCTGCATCCCTGTTTGTCCCGCATTGTCCCCCGCTGTGTCCCACTGTTTCCCACTGTGCCCCCGCTGTGTCCCACTGTGTCCCGCTGTGTCCCACTGTGTACCCTGCAGTGTCCTGCTGTGTCCCCCGATGTGTCCCGCTGTGTCCCGCTGTGTCCCCACTGTTTCCCGCTGTGTCCCTGCTGTGTCCCCTGCTGTGTCCCGCTGTATCTCCGGCTGTGTCCCCCGCTGTGTCCCTGCTGTGTCCCGCTGTATCTCCGGCTGTGTCCCCCGCTGTGTCCCCGCTGTGTTCCGCTGTGTCCCCGCTGTGTCCCCGCTGTGTCTCCCTGCTGTCCCCCGCTGTGTCCCCTCTGTGTCCCGCTGTGTCTTTGCTGTGTCCCACTGTGTCCTTGCTGTGTCTCCGCTGTTTCCCGCTGTGTACTGCTTTATCAGGCTGTGTCCCCGCTGTCCCCCGCTGTGTCCCCTGCTGTGTGCCCGCTGTGTCCAGCTGTGTCCCGTTTTGTCCCGCTGTGTCCCGCTGTGTCCCCGCTTTGTCCCCTGCTGTGTCCCCCGATGTGTCCCGCTGTGTCCCGCTGTGTCCCCCGCTGTGTCCCGCTGTGTCCCCTGCTGTGTCCCCCGCTGTGTCCCGCTGTGTCCCGTTGTGTTCTCCCTGTGTCCCGCTCTGTCTCTGTGTGTCCCACTGGGTCCTGCTGTGTCCGCCTCTGTGTCCCCCGCTTTGTCTGCTGTGTCCCCGCTGGGTCCGGCTGGGTCCTGGCTGTGTACCCGCTGGGTCCCGCTGTGTCCCGGCTTGTCCCCTCTGTGTCCCGCTGTGTCCCTGGTGTGTCCTCGCTGTGTAACTGCTATGTCCCTCTGTGTCCCCGCTGTGTCCCGCTGTGTCCCGCTGTGTCCTCGCTGTGTTCCACTCTGTCCCCCGCTGTGTCCCGCTGTGTCCCCCGCTGTGTCCCCCACTGTGTCCCGCTGTGTCCCCCGCTGTGTCCGGCTGTGTCCCGCTGTGTCCCCGCTGTCCTCCAGTGTGTCACTGCTGTCCCCCGCTGTATCCCCCGCTGTGTCCCGCTGTGTCCTCACTGTGTCCCGCTGTGTTCCCGCTGTGTGTCCGCTGTGTCCCGCTGTGTCCCTGGTGTGTCCTCGCTGTGTAACCGCTGAGTCCCTCTGTGTCCCCGCTGTGTCCCACTGTGTCCCCTTGCTGTGTCCCCGCTGTGGCCCCGCTGTGTCCTCCTGTGTCCCGCTGTGTCCTCGTTGTGTCCCTCGCTTGTACCTCTGTGTCCCGCTCTGTCCTCGCTTTGTCCCCTCGATGTCTCACTGTGTCCCTGCTGTGTTCCACTCTCTCCCGCTGTGTGCGGCTCTGTGTCCCCTGCTGTGTCCCCCGCTGTGTCCCGCTGTATCCCGGTGTGTCCCGCTTTGTCCCCCGCTGTGTCCCGCTGTTTCCCACTGTGCCCCTGCTGTGTCCCCGCTTTGTCCCGCTGTGTACCCCGCTGTGTCTCACTGTGTCTCGCTGTGTGCCCCCTTTTTTCCCCTCTGTGTCCTGCTGTGTCCCCTGCTGTGTCCCCGCTGTGTCCCACTGTGTCCCGCTGTGTACCCTTCAGTGTCCTGCTTGTCCCCCGATGTGTCCCGCTGTGTCCCTCTGTGTCCCCACTGTGTCCCGCTGTGTCCCCGCTGTGTCCCCTGCTGTGTCCCGCTGTGTCCCCGGCTGTGTCCCCCGCTGTGTCCCGCTCTTTCCTGCTGTGTCCCCTGCTGTGTCCCCGCTGTGTCCCACTGTGTCCCGCTGTGTCCCGCTGTGTACCCTGCAGTGTCCTGCTGTGTCCCCCGATGTGTCCCGCTGTGTCCCGCTGTGTCCCCACTGTGTCCCGCTGTGTCCCCGCTGTGTCCCCTGCTGTGTCCCGCTGTGTCTCCCTGCTGTCCCCCCGCTTTGTCCCCTCTGTGTCCCGCTGTGTCTTAGCTGTGTCCCACTGTGTCCTTGCTGTGTCCCCGCTGTTTCCCGCTGTGTACTGCTGTATCAGGCTGTGTCCCCGCTGTCCCCCGCTGTGTCCCCTGCTGTGTGCCCGCTGTGTCCAGCTGTGTCCCGTTTTGTCCCGCTGTGTCCAGCTGTGTCCCCGCTTTGTCCCCTGCTTTGTCCCCTCTGTGTCCCGCTGTGTCCCGCTGTGTCCCCTGCTGTGTCCCCCACTGTGTCCCGCTGTGTCCCGTTGTGTTCTCCCTGTGTCCCGCTCTGTCTCTGTGTGTCCCGCTGGGTCCTGCTGTGTCTGCCTCTGTGTCCCCCGCTTTGTCCTGCTGTGTCCCCGCTGGGTCCGGCTGGGTCCTGGCTGTGTACCCGCTGGGTCCCACTGTGTCCCGGCTGTGTGTCCGCTATGTCCCGCTGTGTCCCTGGGGTGTCCTCGCTTTGTAACTGCTATGTCCCTCTGTGTCCCCTCTGTGTCCCCGCTGTGTCCCGCTGTGTCCCGCTGTGTCTTCGCTGTGTTCCACTGTGTCCCCCGCTGTGTCCCGCTGTGTCCCCCGCTGTGTCCCCCACTGTGTCCTGCTGTGTCCCTCGCTGTGTCCGGCTGTGTCCCGCTGTGTCCCCGCTGTCCGCCGGTGTGTCACCGCTGCCCCCCGCTGTATCCCCCGCTGTGTCCCGCTGTGTCCCACTGTGTCCTGCAGTGTCCCCCTATGTCCCCGCAGTGTCCTCGCTGTGTCCTTTTGTATCCCGCTGTGTCCCCCATATTTCCCTGCTGTTTCCCGCTGTGTCCCGCAGTGTCCCTGCTGTGTCCTCTTGTATCCCCAGCTGTGGCCCACTGTGTCCCTCGCTATGTCCCCGCCGTGTCCCTGCTTTGTCCTCCTGTGTCCCTCTGTGTCCTCGCTGTGTCCTTCTGTATCCCGCTGTGTCCCCTGCTGTGTCCCCCACTATTTCTCCGCTGTGACCCACTGTGTCCATGCTGTGTCCCCCGCTGTGTCCCGCTGTGTCCCGCTGTGTGTCCCGCTGTGTTCCCCGCTGTGTCCCGCTGTGTCCCGCTGTGTCCCGCTGTGTCCCCCTGTGTGCCTGCTCTCCCCCGGTGTGTCCCCCGCTGTGTCCCTCTGTGTCCTGCTGTGTCCCCTCTCTGTCCCGATGTGTACCGCTGTGTCTGCCTCTTTGTACCCCACTGTGTCCTGCTGTGTCCCCCTCTGTGTCCTGCTGTGTCATCGCTGTGTCCCCCGCTGTTTCCTGCTGTTTCCCCGGCTGTGTCACCCGCTGTGTCCCCAGCTGTGTCCGGCTGTGTCCCGCTGTGTTCCCCTGTGTCCGCCGCTGTGTCCCGCTGTGTTCTTTGCTGTGTCCCTCGCTGAGTCCCGCTGTGTCGCCTGCTGTTTACCGCTGTGTCCCCCACTGTGTCCCTCGCTGTGTCCCTGCTGTGTCCCCGCTGTGTCCCGCTGTTTCTCTGGTGTGTCCTCGCTGTGTAACTGCTATGCCCCTCTGTATCCCCTGCTGTGTCCCACGGTGTCCCCTGCTGTGTCCCGGCTCTGTCCCCGCTGTGTCCTAGCTGTGTCCCGCTGTGTCCCCCTTGTTCCCCGGTTTGTCCCCACTGTCCCCCGCTGTGTCCCTCGCTGTGTACCTCTGTGTCCCGCTCTGTCCTCGCTTTGTCCCCGCGATGTCCCGCTGTGGCCCCGCTGTGTACCCCACTGTGTCCCACTGTGTCCCGCTGTGTGCCCCCTTTGTTCCCCTCTGTGTCCTGCTGTGTCCCCTCCTGTGTCCCCGCTGTGTCCCGCTGTATCCCCGCTGTGTAACGCTGTGTGTCCCTTTGTGTCCCGCTGTTTCCCCCGCTGTGTCCCTGCTGTGTCCCTTTGTGTCCTGCTGTGTCCCACTGTGTACCACGCAGTGTCCCGCTGTGTCCCCATGTGTCACGCTGTGTCCTCGCTGTGTGTCCTTCTGTGTCCCGCTGTGTCTTCGCTGTGTCCCCCATTGTGTCCCGCTCTTTCCCGCTGTGTCCCGCTCTTTCCTTGCTGTGTCCCCATTTGTGTCCTGCTGTGTCCCCCACTGTGTTCCGCTATGTCCCCCGCTGTGTCCCCCACTGTGTCCCGCTGTGTCGCGCTGCGTCCCGCTGTCTCCCCGCTGTCCACCGGTGTGTCACCGCTGTCCCCCGCTGTATCCCCCGCTGTGTCCCACTGTGTCCTCGTTGTGTTCCGCTGTGTCCCCGCTGTGTCTCCGCTGTGTCCTGCTGTGTCCCTTGTGTGTCCTCGCTGTGTAACCGCTGAGTCCCTCTGTGTCCCCGCTCTGTCCCACTGTGAACCCCGCTGTGTCCCCGCTGTGTCCCATGCTGTGTCCCGCTGTGTCCCGCTGTGTCCCCACTATTTCCCCGCTGTGACCCGCTGTGTCTTTGCTGTGCCCCCGCTGTGTCCCGCAGTGTGTCCCGCTGTGTCCCCTGCTGTGTTCCCCGCTGTGTCCCTCTGTGTCCTGCTATGTTCCACTGTGTCCCGCTGTGTGCCTGCTGTCCCCTGTGTGTCCCCGCTGTGTCCCCTGCTGTGTCCCGCTTTGTCTCCCGGTGTGTCCCCAGCTCTGTCCCGCTCTTTCCCGCTGTGTCCCGCTGTGTCCTTGCTGTGTCCCCATTTGTGTCCCGCTGTGTCCTTGCATGGTCACCCGCTGTGTCCCTCTGTGTCCCCATGTGTCACACTGTGTCCTCTCTGTGTATCCCTCTTTGTCCCGCTGTGTCCTGGCTGTGTCCTCCACTGTGTCCCCGCTGTGAACCGCTGTGTCCCTGCTTTGTCCGCTGTGTCCCGCTGTGTCCTGCTTTGTCCGGCTGTGTCCCCGATGTCCCCCGCTGTGTCCCGTTGTGTCCCCACTCTCTGAATGTGTGTCCTCGCTGTCCCCCGCTGTGTCCCCCGCTGGGTCCCGCTGTGTCCCCGCTGTGTCCCCGCTGTGTCCCGCTGTGTCCCTGGTGTGTCCTCGTTGTGTAACTGGTATGTCCCTCTGTTGCCCCGCTGTGTTCCACTGTGTTCCGCAGTGTCCCCCTATGTCCCCGCTGTGTCCTCGCTGTATACCCCGATCTGACCCACTGTGTCCCCCAGTGTGTCCCCGCTTTGTCCCCGCTGTGTCCTCCTGTGTTCCGCTGTGTCCTCGCTGTTTCCCCCGCTGTGTCCCGGTGTGTCCCCCGCTGTGTCCTGCTGTTTCCCGCTGTGTCCCGCTGTGTCCTGCTTTGTCGTCCTCTGTGTCCCCCGCTGTGTCCCGCTCTGTCCCCGCTGTGTCCCGCTGTGTCCCGCTGTGTCACCGGCTGTGTCCCAGGCTGAGTCACCCGCTGAGTCCCGGCTATGTGCTGCTGTGTCCCACTGTGTCCTCGCTGTGTTCCATTGTGTACCCCACTGTGTCCCACTGTGTCACCTGCTGTGTCAGCCACTGTGTCCCCCGCTTTGTTCCGCTGTCCGCCTGTGTTTCCCCGCTTTCCCCCGCTATGTCCCCTGCTGTGTCCCGATGTGTCCCCCACTGTGTGCCGCTGTGTCCCCGCTGTGTCCCAGCTGTGTCCCGCTGTGTCCCCGTTGTTCCCCGGTGTGTCCCCACTTTCCCCCGCTGTGTCCCTCGCTGTGTACCTCTGTGTCCCGCTCTGTCCTTGCTTTGTCCCCGCTGTGTCCCGCTGTGTCCCGCTGTGTCACCGGCTGTGTCCCCCGCTGAGTCACCCGCTGAGTCCCTGCTGTGTGCTGCTGTGTCCCGCTGTGTCCTCGCTGTGTCCCACGCTGGGTCCCGCTGCGTCCCCATGTGTCACGCTGTGTCTTCACTGTTTATCCCTCTGTGTCCCGCTGTGTCCTTGCTGTGTCCCCCACTCTGTCCCCGCTGTGACCCGATGTGTCCCTGCTGTGTCCCCCGCTGTGTCCCACTGTGTCCCCGGCTGTGTCCCCCGCTGTGTCCCCACTGTGTCCCCGCTGTGTCCCGCTGTGTCCCTGGTGTGTCCTCGCTTTGTAACTGCTATTTCCCTCTGTGTCCCCGCTGTGTCCCACTGTGTCCCGCAGTGTCCCCCTATGTCCCCTCTGTGTCCTCGCTGTATCCCCTGCTGTGTCCCACTGTGTCCCCTGCTGTGTCCCCGCTGTGTCCCCGCTGTGTCCTAGCTGTGTCCTGCTGTGTCCCCTTTGTTCCCCGGTTTGTCCCCACTGTCCCCCGCTGTGTCCCTCGCTGTGTACCTCTGTGTCCCGCTCTGTCCTCGCTTTGTCGCCGCTATGTCCCGCTGTGTCCCTGCTGTGTCCGTGCTGGGTTCCACTCTCTCCCGCTGTGTGCAGCTCTGTTTCCTCCGCTGTGTCCCGCACTGTGTCCCCTCTGTGTCCCGCTCTGTACCCCGCTGTGTCTCACTTTGTCCCCCGCTGTGTCCCTGCAGTGTCCCTGCTGTTTCCCGCTGTGTCCCGCTGTGTACCCTGCAGTGTCCTGCTGTGTCCCCCAATGTGTCCCGCTGTGTCCCGCTGTGTCCCCGGCTGTGTCCCCTGCTGTGTCCCGCTCTTTCCCGCTGTGTCCCGCTGTGTCCTTGCTGTGTCCCCATTTGTGTCCCGCTGTGTCCTCCCTGGGTCCCCAGTTGTGTCCCGCTGTGTCCCCATGTGTCACGCTGTGTCCTCGCTGGGTACCCCGCTGTGTCCCCGCTGTGTCCCTGCTGTGTTCCACTCTCTCTCGCTGTGTGCAGCTCTGTGTCCCCTGCTGTGTCCTCCGCTCTGTCCCCCAGTATCGCGGTGTGTGCCGCTTTTTCCCCGCTGTGTCCCGCTGTTTCCCACTGTGCCCCTGCTGTGTCCCCGCTGTGTCCCGCTGTGTACCCCGCTGTGTCCCACTGTTTCCCGCTGTGTGCCCCCTTTGTTCCCCTCTGTGTCCTGCTGTGTCCCCTGCTGTGTCCCCGCTGTGTCCCGCTGTGTCCCCGCTGTGTAACGCTGGTTCCCCCTTTGTGTTCCGCTGTGTCCCCCGCTGTGTCCCCGCAGTGTCCCGCTGTGTCCCCCTGTGTCCTGCTGTGTCCCCCACTGTGTCCCGTTGTGTCCCGCTGTGGCCTTGCTGTGTCCACTGCTGTGTCCCTCTGTGTCCCGCTTTGTTCTCGCTGTGTCCCGTGCTATATCCCGCTGTGTTTCCTGCTCTGTCCCGCTGTGTCCCCGCTGTGTCCCGCTGTGTCCCCCGCTATAACCTGTTCTGTCCCCCGCTGTGTCCCGCTGTGTCCCGCTGTGTCGCTGCTGTATCCCCGATGTGTCTCACTGTGTACCCCACTGTGTCCCACTCTGTTCTGCTGTGTCACCCGCTGTGTTCCCCTCTGTGTCCTGCTGTGTCCAGCTGTGTCCCGCTGTGTCCTCGCTGTGTCCCAGCTGTGTCCCGCTGTGTCCCCGTTGTTCCCCGGTTTGTCCCCACTGTCCCCCGCTGTGTCCCACGCTGTGTACCTCTGTGTCCCGCTCTGTCCTCGCTTTGTCTCCGCGATGTCCCGCTGTGTCCCCGCTGTGTCCCTGCTGTGTTCCACTCTCTCCCGCTGTGTGCGGCTCTGTGTCCCCTGCTGTGTCTCCCGCTGTGTCCCGCTGTATCCCGGTGTGTCCAGCTTTGTCCCCGCTGTGTCCCGCTGTGTCCCTCTGTGTAACTCTGTGTCCCCCTTTGTGTCCCACTGTGTCCCCCACTGTGTCCCTGCTCTGTCCCGCTGTGTCCCACTGTGTCCCGCTGTGTACCGCACAGTGTCCTGCTGTGTCACCCGATGTGTCCCGCTGTGTCCCCTGCTGTGTCCCGCTGTGACCCAGGCTGTGTCCCCCGCTGTGTCTGGCTCTTTCATGCTGTGTCCTGCTGTGTCCTTGCTGTGTCCCCATTTGTGTCCCGCTGTGTCCTCGCTGGGTCCCATGCTGGGTCCCGCTGGGTCCCCATGTGTCACGCTGTGTCTTCGCTGTTTATCCCTCTGTGTCCCGCTGTGTCCTTGCTGTGTCCCTCACTCTGTCCCCGCTGTGACCCGATGTGTCCCTGCTGTGTCCCCCGCTGTGTCCCACTGTGTCCCCGGCTGTGTCCCCCGCTGTGTCCCGCTCTTTCCCGCTGTGTCCCGCTGTGTCCTTGCTGTGTACCCATTTGTGTCCCGCTGTGTCCTCTCTGTGTCCCCCGCTGTGTCCCGCTGTGTCCCCATGTGTCACGCTGTGTCCTCTCTGTGTATCCTTTTGTGTCCACAGAAAAGTGTCCTCGCTGTGTCCCACACTGTGTCCCCGCTG
>NW_012289161.1:0-4387 GCF_000151885.1 Dipodomys ordii | reverse complement strand
CGATGTGTCCCGCTGTGTCCCGCTGTGTCCCCACTGTGTCCCGCTGTGTACCCCGCTCTGTCCCCTGCTGTGTCCCGCTGTGTCCCCGGCTGTGTCCCCCGCTGTGTCCCGCTCTTTCCTGCTGTGTCCCCTGCTGTGTCCCCGCTGTGTCCCACTGTGTCCCGCTGTGTCCCGCTGTGTACCCTGCAGTGTCCTGCTGTGTCCCCCGATGTGTCCCGCTGTGTCCCACTGTGTCCCCACTGTGTCCCGCTGTGTCCCCCCTGTGTCCCCTGCTGTGTCCCGCTGTGTCTCCGGCTGTGTCCCCCGCTGTGTCCCCACTGTGTTCCCCTGTGTCCCCGCTGTATCTCCCTGCTGTCCCCCGCTGTGTCCCTTCTGTGTCCCGCTGTGTCTACGCTGTGTCCCACTGTGTCCTTGCTGTGTCCCCGCTGTTTCCCGCTGTGTACTGCTGTATCAAGCTGTGTCCCCGCTGTCCCCCGCTGTGTCCCCTGCTGTGTGCCCGCTGTGTCCAGCTGTGTCCCGTTTTGTCCCGCTGTGTCCCACTGTGTCCCCGCTTTGTCCCCTGCTTTGCCCCCTCTTTGTCCCGCTGTGTCCCGCTGTGTCCCCCGCTGTGTCCCGCTGTGTCCCCTGCTGTGTCCCCCACTGTGTCCCGCTGTGTCCCGTTGTGTTCTCCCTGTGTCCCGCTCTGTCTCTGTGTGTCCCACTGGGTCCTGCTGTGTCTGCCTCTGTGTCCCCCTATTTGTCCTGCTGTGTCCCCGCTGGGTCCGGCTGGGTCCTGGCTGGGTCCTGGCTGTGTACCCGCTGGGTCCCGCTGTGTCCCGGCTGTGTGTCCGCTATGTCCCGCTGTGTCCCTGGGGTGTCCTCGCTGTGTAACTGCTATGTCCCTCTGTGTCCCCGCTGTGTCCCGCTGTGTCCCGCTGTGTCTTCTCTGTGTTCCACTGTGTCCCCCGCTGTGTCCCGCTGTGTCCCCCACTGTGTCCCCCACTGTGTCCCGCTGTGTCCCCTGCTGTGTCCGGCTGTGTCCCGCTGTGTCCCCGCTGTCCGCCGGTGTGTCACCGCTGCCCCCCGCTGTATCCCCCGCTGTGTCCCGCTGTGTCACACTGTGTCCTGCAGTGTCCCCCTATGTCCCCGCAGTGTCCTCGCTGTGTCCTTTTGTATCCCGCTGTGTCCCCCATATTTCCCTGCTGTTTCCCGCTGTGTCCCGCAGTGTCCCTGCTGTGTCCTCTTGTATCCCCAGCTGTGGCCCACTGTGTCCCTCGCTATGTCCCCGCCGTGTCCCTGCTTTGTCCTCCTGTGTCCCGCTGTGTCTGTGGTGTGTCCTCGCTGTGTAATTGCTATTTCCCTCTGTGTCCCCGCTGTGTTCCACTGTGTCCCGCAGTGTCCCACTATGTCCCCGCTGTGTCCTCGCTGTGTCGCCTGCTGTGTCCCACAGTGTCCCTTGCTGTGTCCGCGCTGTGTCCCCGCTGTGTCCTCCTGTGTCCTCTCTGTGTATCGCTCTGTGTCCCGATGTGTCCTCGCTGTGTCCCCCACTGTGTCCAGGCTGTGACCCGCTGTGTCCCTGCTGTGACCCGCTGGGTCCCGCTGTGTCCCCGATGTCCACCGCTGTGTCCCGTTGTGTCCCCGCTGTCCGCATGTGTGTCCCCGCTGTCCCCAGCTGTGTCCCCGCTGTGTCCCGCTGTGTCCTCGCTGTGTCCCCCGCTGTGTCCCACTGTGTCCCCCACTGTGTCCCGCTGTGACCCGCTGTGTCCCCGCTGTCTGCCTGTGTGTCACCGCTGTCCCCTGCTGTATCCCACGCTGTGTCCCGCTGTGTCGTCGCTGTGTCTCACTGTGGCCCTGCTGTGTCTCCAGCTGTGTCCCGCTGTGTCCCAGGTGTGTCCTCGCTGTGTCCCCGTTGTATCCCCTGCTGTGTCCCGCTGTGTCCCCGGCTGTGTCCCCTGCTGTGTCCCGCTCTTTCCCGCTGTGTCCCGCTGTGTCCTTGCTGTGTCCCCATTTGTGTCCCGCTGTGTCCTCTCTGTGTCCCCCGCTGTGTCCCGCTGTGTCCCCATGTGTCAGGCTGTGTCCTCGCTGTTTATCCCTCTGTGTCCCGCTGTGTCCTCGCTGTGTCCCCCACTGTGTCCCCGCTGTTGACCCTCTGTGTCCCAGCTGTGTCCCTGGTGTGTCCTCGCTGTGTAACCGCTGAGACCCTCTGTGTCCCCGCTGTGTCCCACTGTGTCCCCCGCTGTGTCCCCGCTGTGTCCCCGCTGTGTCCTCCTGTGTCCCGTTGTATCCTCGCTGTGTCCTTCTGTATCCCGCTGTGTCCCCCGCTGTGTCCCCCACTATTTCCCCACTGTGACCCGCTGTGTCTATGCTGTGTCCCGCTGTGTCCTCGCTGTGTCCCCGCTGTGTCCCGCTGTGTCCCGCTGTGTCCTGCTGTGTCCGCCTCTGTGTCCCCCGCTGTGTCCCGCTGTGTCCCCGCTGTGTCCCCTCTGTGTTCGGCTGTGTCCCTGGTGTGTCCTGGCTGTGTAACCTCTATGTCCCTCTGTGTCCCCGCTGTGTCCCACTGTGTCCTGCAGTGTCACCCTATGTCCCCACTGTGTCCTCGCTGTGTCCCCCACTATTTCCCCACTGTGACCCGCTGTGTCCATGCTGTGTCCCGTTGTGTCCCGCTGTGTCCTGCTGTGTCGGCCTCTGTGTCCCCCGCTCTGTCCCGCTGTGTCCCCGCTGTGTCCCAGCTGTGTCCCACTGTGTCCCGCTGTGTCCCCGCTGTGTCCCTGCTGTGTTCCGCTGTGTCCCTGGTGTGTCCTGGCTGTGTAACCTCTATTTCCCTCTGTGTCCCCGCTGTGTCCCACTGTGTCCCGCAGTGTTACCCTATGTCCCCGTTGTGTCCTCGCTGTGTCCTTCTGTATCCCACTGTGTCCTCCGCTGTGTCCCCCACTATTTGCCCGCTGTGACCCGCTGTGTCCCGCAGTGTCCCTGCTGTGTCCTCGCTGTATCCGCAGCTGTGTCCCACTGTGTCCCCCGCTGTGTCCCCGCTGCGTCCTCCTGTGTCCCGCTGTGTCCTCGCTGTGTCCTTCTGTATCCAGCTGTGTCCCCCGCTGTGTCCCCCACTATTTCCCCACTGTGTCCAGCTGTGTCCCCCGCTGTGTACCCTGCTGTGTGCCGCTGTGTCCCAATATGTCCCACTGTGTCCGCTACAGTGTCCCCCACTACACAGTGTACCACACTGTGTCCCGCTGTGTCACCCGTTCTGTCCCCCGCTGGGTCCCCTGCTGTGTCCCCACTGTGTGCCGCTGTACCCCGCTGTGTCCCCGGCTGTGACCCCCGCTGTGTCCCGCTCTTTCCCGCTGTGTCCCACTGTGTCCCCGCTGTGTCCCCGCTGTGTCCCGCTGTGTCCCTGGTGTGTCCTCGCTGTGTAACCTCTATGTACCTCTGTGTCCCCGCTGTGTTCCACTGTGTCCCGCAGTGCCCCCTATGTCCCCGCAGTGTCCTCGCTGTGTCCTTCTGTATCCCGCTGTGTCCCCCATTATTTCCCCGTTGTGACCCGCTGTGTGCCACAGTGTCCCTGCTGTGTCCTCTCTGTATCCCCAGCTGTGTCCCACTGTGTCCCCAGCTGTGTCCCCGTCGTGTCCCCGCTGTGTCCTCCTGTGTCCCGCTGTGTCCTTCTGTGTCTCACTGTGTCCTTGCTCTGTCCCCCACTGTGTCCCCGCTGTGACCCGATGTGTACCTGTTGTGTCCCCCGCTGTGTCCTGCTGTGTCCCGCTGTGTCCCCGGCTGTGTCACCGCTGTGTCCCGCTCTTTTCCGCTGTGTCCCACTGTGTCCCCGATGTCCCCCGCTGTGTCCCGTTGTGTCCTCGCTGTGTCCCCGCTGTGTCCCGCTGTGTCCCCGGTGTGTCCCTGCTGTGTCCCGCTGTGTCCCCGCTGTCCCCCGCTGTATCCCCCTCTGTGTCCCGCTGTGACCCGTTTTGTCCCGCTGTGTCCCCGCTGTGTCCCCCGCTGTGTCCCCGCTATGTTCCGCTGTATCCCGTGGTGTCTGACTTTGTGCCCCGCTGTGTCCCCCGCTGTGTCCCCGCTGTGTCCCGCTCTGTACCCACTGTGTCCCGCTGTGTCCCGCTGTGTTCCCCGCTGTGTCTGGTTGTGTTTCCCGCTGTGTCCCGCTGTGTATTGCTGTGTATCGGCTGTGTCCCGCTGTGTACCGATGTGTCCCCGCTGTGTCCCCGCTGTGTCTCCCTGCTGTCCCCCGCTGTGTCCCCACTGTGTTCCGCTGTGTCCCCGCTGGGTCCCCGCTGTGTCTCCCTGCTGTCCCCCGCTGTGTCCCAGCTGTGTCCCGCTGTGTCCCCGTTGTTCCCCGGTTTGTCACCGCACTGTCCCCCGCTGTGTCCCTTGCTGTGTACCTCTGTGTCTCGCTCTGTGA
>NW_012289160.1:0-878 GCF_000151885.1 Dipodomys ordii | reverse complement strand
TCACCGCTGTCCCCCGCTGTGTCCTCCGCTTTGTCACGCTGTGTCATCGCTTTGTCTCACTGTGTCCCCGCTTTGTCTCCGCTGTGTCCCGCTGTGTCTCTGGTGTGTTCTCGCTGTGTAACCGCTGAGTCCCTCTGTGTCCCCGCTGTGTCCCACTGTGTCCCCCCGCTGTGTCACTGCTGTGTCCCCGCTGTGTCCTGCTGTGTCCCCGCTGTGTCCCGCTGTGTCCCGCTGTGTCCCTGCTGTGTCCCCCGCTGTGTCCCGCTGTGTCCCGCTGTGTCCCCGGCTGTGTCCCACGCTGTGTCCCGCTCTTTCCCGCTGTCTCCCACTGTGTCCTTGCTGTGTCCCCATTTGTGTCCCGCTCTGTCCTCTCTGTGTCCCCCGCTGTGTCCCGCTGTGTCCCCAGGTGTCACGCTGTGTCCTCTCTGTGTATCCCACTGTGTCCCGCTGTGTCCTCGCTATGTCCCTCACTGTGTCCCCGCTGTGACCCGCTGTGTCCCTGCTGTGTCCCTGCTGTGTCCCTGCTGTGTGCCGCTGTGTCCCGCTGTGTCCCCGATGTCCCCCGCTGTGTCCCGTTGTGTCCCCGCTGTCTGCATGTGTGTCCCCGCTGTCCCCCGCTGTGTTCCCCGCTGTGTCCCGCTGTGTCCTCGGTGTGTCCCCAGCTGTGTCCCGCTGTGTCCCCCGCTGTGTCCCCCTCTGTGTCCCGCTGTGTCCCCCGCTGTGTCCCGCTGTGTTGCCGGCTCTGTCCCCCGCTGTGTCCCGCTCTTTCACGCTGTGTCCCGCTGTGTCCTTGCTGTGTCCCCATTTTTGTCCCGCTGTGTCCTCTCTGTGTCCCCCGCTGAGTCCAAACTGTGTCCCCATGTGTCACGCTGTGTCCT
>NW_012289159.1:0-1275 GCF_000151885.1 Dipodomys ordii | reverse complement strand
TGACTATCTCTGACTTTTTACAACTGTGACTGGCAGGTAATGGGAGAAGACATGGATAATATATTTACTTAGGCTTTCACAAGTATCAGTCAAAGCCATTTAAAACAAATATAACTTCAGAATAATTGGCATTATGGTATTTCTCTTAATGCTTATACTGCTTTAAAAATACAAGCCAGCTGGGAAGGTGGCTCAGTGGTAGAGCGCTTGCCTTGCATGCATGAGGCCCTGGGTTCGATTCCTCAGCACCACATAAGCAAAAAGAAAAAAGCCGGAAGTGGCGCTGTGGCTCAAGTGGTAGAGCGCTAGCCTTGAGCTGAAGAGCTGAGGGACAGCGCCCAGGCCCAGAGTTCAGGCCCCACGACTGGACCCAAAAAAAAAAAAATACAAGCCAAAAAATACATTAACTATGTAGATCTTTCACTTCAATACACAGCAATATAGAGGGAAAATGTAGCGGCATTGTTAAAGCAGCTATATTCAACAGAAGAAAAATACATGTAAATAAGTTGTCTGTACCTTTTACTAGCTCTTAAAGGGAGTAGATGTTAGGAAAGCGTCCAGTTCTAACTTTGCCATTACAAATACTATTCTTAGGATGAAACCTGGAATTGCAAATTCACCTGGACTCACCAGTGTCAACCTGTGGAAATGAGATAAAGTTCATTCTCTAGGCCAAAAACCCCAGGCAGCAGTTGGGAGCAGGAGAGCAATAAGAACAGAAGAAAACAGATTCACTGCATTATTATCAAGAATGGGTTTCCCAGCTATGTGCTTTGTCTCATTCGTTGGGTTGTTGACCACTAGGCCAGTCTTTTCATCCAAACCTGGGTGGAAAAGAAGCAAATGACATGGGAGTCAAATAAACTAAAAAAAACAAAACTTTTATTCCTGAAAAGGAGACAATCTCTGAAAGATTGACTGTGACTTTTTTGTTTTAATTTTCCATGGTTCTTCCCCCATTTAGTTATTTTTTAAAAATTTTATCTTGCTGGTGATAAACCTTGAAATCAGGGCCTAGGCACTGTCCCCCCCATTTTTTTTCCTAGTTAATTGGAGATAAATAGTCTCATGGACTTTCCTGCCTGGGTTGGCTTGGAACTGTGATCCTCAGATCTTAGCCTTTTTAGTAGGTGTGAGCCACAAGTGCCCTGGATCTAATCAGAACATTTTAAATCACAGATTATTCTGCTTTGCCCTGTGTGACTTCCCTTTTGAAAATTCCTAATTTCTGCCGGGCGCTGGTGGCTCACGCCTGTAATCCTAGCTACTCAG
>NW_012289158.1:0-768 GCF_000151885.1 Dipodomys ordii | reverse complement strand
GGCTTCAGCATGCAAGCAAGGCTTCCCCAGAAGCCCCTCACCAGCCCAAAAGTGAGCATTGAGCAAATCAGTATAGGGATGTGTCATAGTTTCATGGGTGACTGTTAGGAGAGACAAAGTTTATACACTTAAAGACAGTATCGCAGCAAAAGCACATCCGAAAATCATCGAGGCATCATGCCCCCCCCCATGGGCCGAAACAGGTGGAAAAGATGAGAACAACGGTGTCCTATCTGATACTGCTCAATTTGAGGGGACTCGCATATTTAGGCAAATCCTGATACGTTAATTGCATATTGTATGTGGTAGCAGGGAAAACATCCCCCTCCCAATCCCAATCCTTCTCCTTCCCCCCTTCCCCCTCATTATGATTTTTTATATTTTCCAGTACTATAAACTCTGTAACATTGCTTTTATGATCAGAAGGAGGATAAAGATCTCTTGAGAAAAAGAGATTTGAAGATTGCAGTTGGAAGCCAGCCTGGGGGAAAAGTCTGTGAGACTTTTTTTTTTTTTTTCCAGTTCTGGGGCTTAAACTTGGGGCCTGGGCGCTGTCCCTGAGCTGCTTTTGCTCAAGGCTAGCACTATACCCCTTGAGCCACAGCACCACTTCTGGCTTTTTCTGTATATGTGGTGCTGAGGAATCAGACTCAGGGCTTCATGCATGCTAGACAAGCACTCTATCACTAGGTCACATTCCTAGCAGAAGTGGTGCTGTGGCTCAAATGGTATAGTGCTAACCTTGAGCACAAAGAGGCTCAGGAACAG
>NW_012289157.1:0-837 GCF_000151885.1 Dipodomys ordii | reverse complement strand
CCCACCCGGGACCTCAAAGGTGGCTTAGAATCAGAACTCTGTTCTGGCTGGATCCCCGCTGTGCTCCCATTCTGTTGTCCCCTGTCTGTGGGGGAGCTGAGGCACACAGCATGCACCATGGTGGGGCTGGAGTTTGAGTACAGGCCTCCTGGGTCTAGAACTTTCTCTATACACCCCAGTGTTGAAACTCATGAGCCTTCCTTCAAATGGGGTGGGCGCTCTCCCGCTTGAGCCATGTCCCAAGTTCTTATTTGTCTCAGTTACTTTCATGTCAGGCCTTGCTTTTGGCCTCGGTGGCTTTGGAACTGCAATCCTCTTTCTTATTTCTCCCTGGAGCTGGGACTGCAGGCCTGGGCCACCACGCTTGGTTTGTTGGTGGCATTGGAGTCAGGAGCTTCCACATCTCCACCCCGGGTATTGGGGGTTACAGGTGTGCGCCATCATGCCCTGTCTACCATTTCATTTGAACAGGGAAACAGTTCCCTGGTGGTTAAAAAAACAAGAAGTCAGGGGCTGGGAAGGTGGCTCAGTGGTAGAGCACTTGCCTTGCATGCCTGAGGCCCTGGGTTCGATTCCTCAGCACCACATAAGCAAAAAAGAAAAAAGCCGGAAGTGGCACTGTGGCTCTAGTGGTAGAGTGCTAGCCTTGAGCTGAAGAGCTGAGGGACAGCGCCCAGGCCCAGAGTTCAGGCTCCACGACTGGACCCCCCCCAAAAAAAACCCAAGAAGTCAGAGGCTCCCTTTCCAGTGCTCTGTGGCGGCAGAGGCAGCCCTCGGCGGGCCACGTGGGCTAGCCTGGCCTCTCCTGTGAGCGGGAAACCCAGGAGCAGTAGAGTA
>NW_012289156.1:0-1215 GCF_000151885.1 Dipodomys ordii | reverse complement strand
TCAGGAGAGCCGAGAAGCAGAAGCAGAATCTGAAGCAGAAGGAGAAACAGAAGAAGCACAATCTGAAGCAGAAGCAGAAGAAACAGAAATAGTAGAATAAGCAGAAGCAGAAGCACCAGGAGAAGCAGAAGAACAAGAAGGAGAAGGCGAAAGAGAAGGATTAGGAGTAGGAGAAGCAAAAGGATAAGCAGAAGCAGAAAGAGACGCAGAAGGAAAAGCAGCACGAGAAGTAGGAGAAGCAGGAGAAGCAGAAGCAAGAGAAGCAGAAGAAACAGAAGACGCAGAAGCAGAATGAGAAGCAGAAGGAGAAATTGAAGCAGAAGGAGAAGCAGAAGCAGAAGGAGAAGCAGAAGAAGGAGAAGTAGAAGCAGAAAGAGAAGCAGAACGAGAAACAGGAGAAGCAGAAGAAGGAGAAGCAGAAACAGAAGAAACATAAGAAGGAGAAGAAGCAGAAGCAGAAGGAGAATCAGAAACAGAAGGAAAAGCAGAAAGAGAAACAGGAGAAGTAGAAGAAGCAGCAGCAGGAGAAGCAGAAGCAGAAGAAGCTGAAGAAGCAGAAGCAGAACATGAAGCAGAAGGAGAAGCAGAAGAAGCAGAATCTGGAGAAACAGAAGGAGAAGCAGAAGCAGAAAGAGAAGCAAAAGCAGAAGGAGAAGCAGAAGGAGAAGCAGAAGGAACAGAAGAAGCAGAGGTATTAGCAGAAGAAGCAGAAGATCCAGAAGCAGAAAGAGAAGCAGAAGGAAATGCAGAAAAACGAGAAGGTGAGGGAGAAGGAGAAACAGAAGAAGAAGCAGAAAGAGAAGCAGAAGAAGGAGCAGGAGAAGGAAAAGCAACAGGAGAAGCAGAAAGAGCAGCAGAAGGAGGAGCAGGAGATGCAGAAACAGGAGAAGCATAAGCAGAACAAACAGGAAAAGGACAAGAAGCAGAAGCAGAAGGAGAAGCAGAAACAGAAGGAGAAGCAGAAAGAGAAGGATGGGAAGCAGAAGAATTAGAAGCAGGAGAAGCAGAAGCATAAGAATCCGAAGAAGCAGAAGGAGTACTTCAGGCAGAAGGAGAAGCACGAGAAGCAGAAGAATCAGAATTTGAGAAGCAGAAGGAGAAGCAGAAGGAGAAGCAGAAGCAGAAAGAGAATCAAAATCAGAAGGAGAAGCAGAAGAAACAGAAGAAGTAGAAGCAGTAGCATTTGTAGCAGAAGCAGAACGAGAAGCAGAAGGA